>NC_140494.1:122069880-122299880 GCF_964271855.1 Acomys minous
TCAGCTCACATTGTAGATGGGTGTGAGGCACCATGTGGTTGTCAGGAATTGAACTCAGACCTCTGGAAAAGCAGACAGTGCTCTTAACTGTTGAGTGGTCTCTCCAGCCCCATGTTCTGGGGTCTTGGAAGCAAGTTATCAGAAGCGTAACTTGGAAACAGTCAATCAGATTCTCAGAGATGACTTCTGGGGACCCCTAACCTCCAGTATATAAAAATTGACACATTAATGTGATTTATTGCAGTGGATGATCTTTTCAAGGAAGCAGGCATCGAACCAAACGGCCAAGTGAAATATGACACATTTATCCAGAGGATCACCCTTCCTGTGCAAGACTACTGAGGGAGCTGAGATCAAGAGCACTGGAGGCTCATGGGCCTGAAAACCTAGACTGATTTATTTTTAAGGGAAGTCTAAAAATGGCAAACACTGCAATAAGACCATATGGCACAACAAGTACAGGAGATAAGTAGCAATAAATGATGCAGCCATGGTATCACATGCCTGTAATACAAGGTCTGTATTGATTTTAGAACTAACATTAGTCTTGCTTTTTGCAGCACGCGAGTGCCTATGATTTGGGGAGACCACTGTACTTCTCAAAGCCTATGAGCCTTATAAGGATGAAGATCTTGTCTTGAAAATAAATGGCTGACAACTTTGAGAGAGCATTGGTGTTTCCATGGTACTGGCGTTTCTCCAAAAGAGCAGTCTGCCAGAAGACCAGTCTGCTTTTGGGTACAAGAACAACCTTCGACATTTCCAAGATAAAGCCAGGGTTGGCTGGGAACCAGCAATAAGCACAGAGTGCATGTACACACACATACGAGCAACAAGCGGTGTGTGCGCGCGCACGCACACACACATACACAGGACAAGAAGCATACACTGCATGCGCACACACAGATGCACATCTATTTCTTATAGCTCTACAATCCATCTCACCAGCCAGACCAATAGCAGGATGCTTTTTCATAAACAAGTATAAAGTGAAAACACACATTAGAGTGAGCGTAGGATCCACTGAGTGGTAGGAAGTGACCCAACTTTATATCCCACACCAAAGGAAGCGGGAGGTGGGACCACACACCACCTTAGCAGCCTTGCAGAATAAAGCAGGCCTCTCTGATGCTCCTGGCAGGGTTTGCTGAGTCTGTGCCCTGTCTATTGTTAGGTTCCAGGAACTAGGATGGTCTTCTCAAGTGACCTGGGGTAATCAAGACTTTAAGCCACTCTCTTGGGACTAACAGAAGAAAGGAATGTACCATGTCATGGCCACAATCTGAGAGGCCCTGAAATTAACAGTGGGAACCAGTGCCCCAGCTGGGAGACCCAGGGGTACAGCAGAGGTAGGGTGCAGAGCTCTGATCACGAAGACCTTCATTTGTTTCAGGACTGGCTGTGGCTCTGTTCCTTAAGTAAAAGCAGGAAGACATCAAGGCACAGGCATCTCTTGGGAAGGTAGACCAGCCACATCTTTTCCTAAGGGTTAGGCTCTGGAAACATTCCAGGGGACCAAACAGGGCAATCTTGATTCACCTACCTCACATATGCTGAATCGCTCAGACCAACAGAAAACCTGAGGGAGGGAGGGAAGGAGGGCGGGCGGGCGGGTCTCATTTTCCTGGGAGAGATACTATGTATTCCCTGAGTAGCTTTATTATAAGCAACCAGGCACATTTCTTTAATACCAAAAACCAAAACCAAAACCAGACAAAACAAAACAGGGCTAGATAATAGAGGCATATTCCTTCAAAGAGGACTTTTTTTTTTTTCATTTGAGGCCAGCATGAGACACAAAGCAAGAGTCTGGGAAGCACAAAGAGAAAAACGCAGCATTTCTGGGCTGTTCTAGGGAGCCTGAAAGAAGCCTGAGAAAGTGTGGGTAACATACAGTAAAATCTCCATGACTCTCAGGGCAAGTCCTTCGGGGAGGCCAGCTCTCCAGAGAGAAGGCTGCATTTCCCTACTGGGTTCTAGAGTCCAATACCAATAGCCATGGCTTTAGAATCACATTTGCTTACCAGTCTAGAATACCAGAGACCTGACAGGTGTTTCATGTGGACACTGCCCATGGGAGAGTGGGAGAGGGTGAGGAAGTCTCGGCCCCTACAGGAGAGGCACTTTCTCAAAGTGTTCTGATGTCAGTGACTGTTCTTTTTGTTTGTTTGTTTTGTTTTTTGAGACAGGGTTTCTCTGTGTAGCTTTGGCTGTCCTGGACTCACTTTGTAGACCAGGCTGGCCATGAACTCACAGCGATCCACCTGCCTCTGCCTCCCAAGTGCTGGGACTAAAGGCATGTGCCACCATGCCCGGCGCTTTTTTTTTTTTTTTTTTAAAGACAGGATCTCATGTATTCCAAATTTACCTCAAATTTGTGAGGATGCCCTTGAACTTCTGATCCTCCTGCCTCCTCCACCTGAGTGCTGAGATTACAGGTGTGTACTATGCCTTTTATTTGATGCCGGGGACTAAGTCCAGTGCATGCCATACAAGTGCTCTGCCAAATACCCTAAGCCTTCCAGTGTAGGATCTGTTTGTTTTTGGGTTTTCTTGGCTTTTTTGAGACAGGGATTTTTCTCTGGGTAGCCATGGCTGTCCTGGAATTCACTCTATGGACCACCAGGCTGGCCTTGGACCCACAGAGATCTGCCTGATCCTGTCTCCCAAATGCTGGGATTAAAGGTGTGCACCAACATGTCCAGCCCCCAGTGTAGTTTTAGGGCACATTGTATGTATCTTATCTGGCTAAGTGTGAATCTCCAGTACAGCTTGAAAAGCGCATGTACCTAGGGGTTAATCTGCATAGCCTGGGCTGCTCTTCCCCACCCACTGCCCTAGTCATGTGTGGCAAGCTGAGCTCAAACAGCTACACCAGGAAAGGCTCTGCTGCCTCAGGGTCCCCTCTATGCGATCCTCAAATTCCAACAAGTTGACCTAGCACCTGTTGCTCACCATAAAGGGAGGTGTTTGCACAGCAGACAGACAACAAGTACCTTTAAAAATTAAGGTGAGCTGTAGACCAATAAGGAAAGATCTCAAAGCAAAGTAGCAGTTACTTGTCATGCTTTGAAACTGTTGGATGACAAGGGCCCTGGAAACATGTGGCACCAGTACTTTTCTCACGGGGAGTGTTCCCTTGTACCCAGTAGTAGTAGTTTACAGAACACAAGTTAACTGAAGGCTTTTCCTTTATTACATCTAAAGAGCTCTACACAAACAGGTAACATTCAATAGGGAAACAACCTTTCTCCAATGCATGTAATAAATATTTTCACTTGGTACTTTTATACAAACTGACATTGGTCTATTATACATTTTTAAAAGCCATTTTACTGGTTTGGCATGCGGTATGGAAATTCTAAGAGAAAGTTTTAAGGCAATGAATCACAGATTTAAGTTCATGGAATTTATGGTAACTTTTATCTATTTATATACATCTCCCCCTTGTTAATAAGACAGCAGCAGCACACTCTGGGACCACCAGCTAGTCTTCCCCCCTCTCTGAAACCTGCACTTTGTGTTTAATTAAAAAACAAACAAAAAACAAAAACAAAAACAAACCAAATTCAACATGTATCCACAAAACAAAGTTCTTACCAAAATAAATCTGAATGTGCTTTTAAAAGTCCTGAAGGTTCTGGAAGTTTTATGTATTTAAAATTGAAATTGCTTTAAAAACTAGGTTCTTCCTACACTTGCTCATTTACAATTGGGGTATGTTTCCATTCAGTTTCACACACTTGTCTCAAAGGAAAATTGGCGAAAAAATAAAACAAACCAAAAAACAAAACCAAACCAAACAAAAAACAACAACAACCCCCCCCCCAAAACCCAAAAAACCCACATTTTTCAAAACGTGATTCTTTAAGTCAGTAATGTATTTCACCTAAATTAACAATGGAAAAACTGCAATACTTAAAATGAATTGGTCAACCAAGCATTTATGGTTACGTTTCATATTTAGAACTTGTGTCCAGTAGTGCCCACATAGTAAATTAAAAGCCACCTCCACCCTGCTAGTCGAACAGCTACTTGACTGGTGCTGTGTGCTTATAGGTAGACGGGGCACACACAGTACTGTACAGAGCACACATGTACATGCTAAAAAGAAAGACTGGGGCTTCTGGCAACTTGCTGAAAGATGCTGAGAACAGTATCTGTCTGCAGCCTATCAAGGTTAGCAGGGCTGGGGACAGAGGGTGGGCTAGGGAAAAACAACAAAAGAAAGGGGCAAAGTGACCATGCGCTTTCTACTATTAAATGTACGAGATAAAATAGTGCAAGACTAGTAATTATAAAGGATTGTGAAAGTCTCTGACTGAACTTGACCACATGCAACATTTTAGGAAGTCAACAACTGAAGAAATGAACTCCTTACAAAGTGGAACAAACTAAGATACACAGACAGCCAAATGGTCCATTCTCCTATGGATGATGAAAGCCACAGGACATGCATTTCTCTCTATCACCCACTCTTCCCTTAGCTTGACACAGTGCAGGACACAGAAGGAACGTGCCCCCTCCACAACTGGGCTGAAGAAGGCAGAGGGCTAGGTTTTCAACTGACAGTTTGTAACTCAGCATCAGACACAAAAACCTACTGATCAGAATCCTAAAACCAGTAACAACAGTAACTAAAAAACAACAACAAAACCTAAAACAAAATCAAGAACAAAGAAAGCTAAAATAATAAAAATATTTTATATTGCAATGTTAACAGAGACAACCAAAATTTTAGTGATTCCCACTTTAGAAACAAATTATGACCTTATCTGAAATAAGCCTAAATACAGCAATGAGAAACTGAAGAACGTGTACTCACCGTAACACCAGATGAATTTTAAAAACGTAACTATTTCTGGTTTGAACTGACAACAAATGCCTTGTTTTATTGCGAATTGTTTTGTGACTCTAACACAGCCATTTCTGTGTGGAACACACATGCGTAGGGGAAGACGATGTTACGCACACGCACTTGTTTATAAATACATATATACACACACATATACATATCAACACCAACTTTTTTCTAAATTCAAGTCGACAATTTAGTAGCAGAGAGACGCTATAAAACAAATATTATTTTTAGATGCCACACTGTCATGTGAACCACTTATCATACAACTGAAGACGCAGCCATCGGGATGTCTACCTGGATTAATATCGGTCCTTCTGTCACTGATGCAAGGTTTGAAAACAAGTTTACTACACACAAAGACGGTGCTTCGCCAACTCTGAGCACATGAAGCTGTAAGGTACAAGGCCAGCCTGGGACCTGGTGATGGCGTGCCCCTTCCTCTCTGCCGTTAAAGCGCATGCAAACTCGCCAACAGCTGCTATCTACTTTCCACTGTAAGAACACTGCTGTCTTATCTGCTGACTCTCAAGTATGAGAAGCATTTTTTTCCTTTCTTTGATCCTTAATTATCTCCTGAAGAAATTCTAGTATATTTACATATTCTACTATCCAGAGTAGGTGAGACCATGAATTAAAAAAAAAAAAAAAAAAAAAAAAAGGCTTCCTATGTTGTGTTTGCCACTAAAAGGTGAAGGAAAAAATAAACAAAGCTAAGAAAGGAAGTATACTCAGAGCCAGAGAACTAAACTAGCTAAGGTTATTTTTGAGTTTTAACTGTTTAGCAAATAGATTTGCTATGGGTCCACATGAGGGCTGCACCGTACTGTCTACTTTAGGGTTACTGACTTCTTTTCTTCCTTCCTTTTTTGAGGTGGCACAATGTCCTCTGCTAGCTGCACATGGCACCCCATGGAGCTTCTGGGGTTCTTTCACATTCCACTTTAATATGAAGACCTTCAAGAAAAGCCTGTTACCCTGTGACCAATATGCCAGTACTCACAGACTTGGCTGAAATTCAGATTTCAAACCAGCACACGGTGTACCGCCGCTCCCCAGCCCGCCCACCGACTGTGTCTGTGGGCAACTTTCGTTCCAGCACTTCCGGGAAACACTCTTCCGGGGTAGACAGCAGATCAGAGAGAACCTGTACGGAGAACATGCATCTGGGAGAGCGGAGAAAGATGCTCACAGGAGAGTTCAAGACCTCTGAAGCACTTTGAAAGAAGCAGGCAACCGATAGTAACTAAATGCAAAGTCAGAAGGGCAGGAACAGTGATGACAGAACAACACACACTGGCACACAGCAGACACACCCACCCACAGATCTGTCCTGAAAACTAAGGAATGCAGCGGGACAGGTGAGAATCATAACTTAAGGCTGGTAAAATCCACACACACACAAACAGAAACCAAGTCTGTTGCTTTTAAAAAATGGAAACCAAAACTATCCCAACCCCCTCCCCACAACAAAGCCCACAATTTAAAACTTCGTACATGCAATTGTTTCTGTTATTGCAAGTAAGATAATGCCATTGAAGTGAAATAAAACCCAAACCATAGGAGAAATGGTGAAGTCTTCAGAATCCAGAAAAAAATGAACCGAAGGAGGTTTGTGGGTGCTTGTTTTTTCTTTTCTTTCCTCTTTTTTTTTTTAAACAAGTGTTTTATCAGGCAGTCTTAGATTTATATACAAAAGTAAAACTGAAAATATAGTTTTGTTCTCTGTACATTTCTTTTAATTTTTTTCCCTAAAAAAAGGAAAAAAAAAAAACACCACGCTTGTGTACTTTTCTAAACAGGATAAGGTAAAACAGAGCACAGTGCTCTCCTGCCAAGTCATTTAACGTGGGGCGGGGTGGGAGCAGCAGGGCGAGGGCGTCAGTCCAACGAGATAATGTCTGGTATGATGCCAAAGATGGATGCCGTGTCCGCGCTGCTCCTGCTGGCCACGCCATGGCCATGGCTCTCCCTTAGACTGTTGGAAGACACAAGGCTGCTATTGCTGCCACTACTGCTTCCATTAGTAGCTGGCAGAGAAGTGCTTCCTCCCGCACTGAGCTGATCGAGAAACATCTGCGAGGAGGTATACGGAAAAAATCGAGAGGAGTGCAGGAGGTCCTGGTCATCTGAGACCGCTGCTGCCGCTGCAGCAAGCAGGGACGTGTTGTAATGCTAGGAGGGACCAGAGACAAAACACTCTGTTAAATAACCAGATGTACCTCTGTGTACTCTTCTCAGCAGACCTAGGCCCAGGTTAGCATGTCCCAAGTACCTGGCTCCTCAAGTGACAACACACTCTGCAGTGAAATGACTGGCCACTGATGATGAGAGCACTTTGGCACGGTATCCGAAACTGGAATAACATTTTTGATTGTGTGCGCCAGTGTTTGGTTTGTCTTGCGTGCAGTTCTGAGGTGTTCAGAAGTTACTAGTAGGAAGGAAAACAGCTGCCCCTCTAAAGATACACCCCGGATTCCCACCTGCAAGTTCAGCCTGAGACCTGCATCACAGATGCTCAGCAGCAAGTGTGCCCAGGCTATGGGCTCTGTGCAGTCTGTCTGTGTTCTCAGCACTACAGGCACTGGGCACAGTGTTTGTGCACACAAGCACTCCTGAACTGGAAAGGGCAGGAAGAACTTGCTGTATAAAACAAGGGATGGATGTCATGTTTGTGTGCGGCACTTCCTGAGTGGGGTGTGTGGGGCTGCAAGTCTCGCTGGGTCAGGGACTGCGCTGAGTGGCTGGAAGGCTGAGGACACACTGTGTACTACTGTGGGCTCCACCAGCCCTCTACGCTTAAGCTAGTCTACATTTTTTTTTAAATCCCAAAGCTTACCTTTTCTTTAATTAACCATAGTCACATAACAATTTGGCTTTGCTTTAAAACCTTTCGTAAGGTATTAATTATCCACAAGAATAGGTTTCATTAGAACACTTCCCCGTCTCTGTCTTTTGATCATAACTACCCTCTACTACTTTCTCCTGATCCCCTCCCTCTAGCTGATCTCCTTCCAGGGTGTGTTCCCAATGAGTTTCCTTAGTGTTTACAGAGCACAGACGACTTGCCAGTGGCTTCACCACTGAAGAAAATGTCTGACTAACCACTGACTGCCTACAGATCTTTAACCTCTGACTACTTTATCCTTTGTAACACCTAAAACATGAATACACCATCTGGCTGTGCAAAACATTTTCTTTCTTCATACCTACATCCTATAAAAACTAATGATGTTTTTTTGCTAAAAAGTAAGGCAAGTATATATAAATATGCACTCTCTCTCACTCTCTCCCCTGCCCTCAGGTCTCTATAGGCCAGGGTTAGTATCACTGTCTACTAGGCATATTTTGTTTCCTAAAAGGTTTTTAGGGCAGAACAAGGCCTGATTCTGGATCCCTGAGGCCCACTAGGGTTCATTCTGTGTAGGTGTCATTCTTCAGGAACATGTTGTGGTCTTTTGCTTTGCTTGGTTTGTCCCTGTCCATCTGAGATGCGCTTGTGAACAGTCACCACAAACACTCCTGTCTCTGGTGTTCATGTTCTCAAGTATCTGAAGCGGCTGCTGATGTCTGTCAAGTTCCCGCTAACTCCTTTTTGAAACTTCTTGGGGACTCCTTCTGTCCCCGGGAGTTCTTGTTCTTCTTGCCTACTTTTCAGGTCCAAGGCTTCCATACCAGTTTCCTCAGGAACCTCTCTGGGGTCTCTTCAGCATCACACATGTCATCTTGGAGTTACTTGCCAAGACAACTACAGCACCGCCTCACCTTTGGCAGATCCTTTGCAATCAGTAGCAGTCTCTGCAGTGCCTTCTCCAGATGTCGTCAGTTCTCAGTTACCCCAGTCCAAATCTATACAGTACACAAGGCAATGGAACAGGCCCGGTGCTGCTGTCCACCCACAGTCACAGGCATAGCTCCTCAGTGTTCCCATTTCAGCAGCGGCTTGAACAAAGGTCCTACTCAGTGTACCCCAATGGCTGCTAAATCTCCTTGATCAACCAGGAAGATGGCTCAGCAGATGAAAGTGCTTGCTGTGTAGCCCAAATGTCTGGACCAAAAAACAGAGGTGGAGAGGACCGACTCCATACAGCTGCTGTCCTTTGACTTCCAAACTTGTGCTGTGTCTCACCAACACACATCATGGTACAAAATAGTAATAAAAAAATAAAAAATGTATATACAGAACAGAAAGGGGGACATGGGGGGAGCTGAAAGAGGGAAAGGGATGGGTGGAAATAATGTAAAATACAGTATTTTCATGAATGAAATCCTCAAAAAAAAAAATCTGGTTTTATTCTCCAGGTTGGAACAAGAACACCACTGTTGACACTGGAACAAAGGAGGATGTACTTGAGCATCATCACCAACCCACAGCAACTTGCAAAGTTTGCTATCCTGGGCTATGGCTTCGGCAGTTGACAGTCACAGTACCAAAAGGGATGTACTTCTGTGTCTGGTCCTTAGTCCATGTCCTTAGCCACTTCTCTATGGCTGAAGCAGACCCTTCTCAATCCATGATTATCTTACTGTTTCCGATGAGACTTATGCCACTTTGTTTTGCTCTTCAAGTCTGTAGCTCTGGTGCAATGGGACAGCCTGACTGGTGAGTAATAACCACTGACTTTCTCCTTCCATACTCCATGACCACTTTTAATTTTGTTTCCAGGTCACTAGTTTATGGCCTTTTAGCAACTGATTTTGTACATTTAGGGTCTGAGATGAATAAAGCAACATGAGCCTGAGTCAAGCATGGGAGAAGATGAAGCAATTAGCGCCGCAGTAAACACAGTGCGAGGAAGCACAGCATACTATATAACTGAAAACCAGCAGTCATTTGCTTTACTGTCTAGTACTCACAGACTAAACATAACTGTATGTATCAAACATACCACTGGCAATGCAGTAGTGCCACAGGCTATAGCAGGTACCATGTCCTGGCCAACAGGTCACTCTCACACATGTGGCCTAGATTGAACTCTATCTGTCACCCAGCTCACTGCCCTGTGTCTTGATATAACAGTACTGAGAAATCGACAGGCAGACCCTGCCATTAGCCTTCACTGGGGTGGAGGGTGTTGACGGATGAGGGCTTTTATTTACTCTTACAGCCAGAGCAACACTGGCATGTGCACTCCATCATCTAAGGAAGTGTGTTCTTTCTTCTAGCTATGTATTAAACTTTCAGATACTTAGATATACAATTAAAGAAGTGGATTGTTTTCACATTAACATACCTGATTGTCTCCTGATAAGAAAGGAAAGAAATCTAAACCTGTGGAAAGAAAAAAAAAAAAAAAGCTCAGAGGAAAAACAAACAAACAAACAAACAAACAAACAAAAACCACAAAAAAAGGAAAGCACTTCAGTCTTACACCCCATACCCTCTGTATCCCTATTTAAACACAGGAATGCTGGACCATGGTGGTGCATACCTTTAATCTCAGCACTTGAAGGAGACAGATCTCTTAGTTAGAGGCTAGCCTGGTCTACTTACCAACTTCCAGGCCAGCTAAGGTGACTGTCTCAAACAATAAAAACAAAAAACTCCCCCCCAAAACAAAGAACAAAACCAAACCATGAAAAGTAAGCTGGATATTCTTATGGTGTTTCCACCTGTAGACTATTAAGGACAAAGCCCAAGTTTTGGGAACAAATACCTTGCCCTTACTTACTCCTAACAGGAACCATCTCCTTATCTGCCTGTCTTTCAGTCTGTCTATTTAGATGGCATCTCAAGTAGCGCAGGAAGGCCATAAACTGAGGTGACTTTGAACTTTTAAATCATGTCTTCGCCTCTTGCGGGCTGGGATTACAGGCACACATTATCATGTTTAGTTTATCTGGTTCTGGGAATCACACCCATTGCCTCATGTGCACACTACACACTGAGCTACGTACTCAGCCCTTCTGCAACCTTTCAGTCTACTTTACCCCACAGTGCCTTTACTTCTGGTTTGATTTTATAGGTGAAATTTTAAAAGGTCACACAAGTTGTAGCAAAACTTTAATTCTCCTTCTCAAAGTGTTCACTTCTCAATGTCTAGAGCAGATTAAAGGCCAAGGATGTCTGTATGGCCAAGCATAGTGGCATATGCCTTTAATCCTGCATTTAGGAGGCAGAAGCAGTGGATCCTGTCTTTAAAGAAGCAGGAGATGCTGTCTTTAACTAACCTCTGGGAAGTGAAATGACTAGTCCATCAGCCACTAAATTATAAAGACACACCTAGAGTTGAAATTCTTTTTGAGGCCAATCAGGACTACATAGAAAGACCATCTTGAAAAAAGAAAAGAAAGGAGGAAGGAGGGAAGGAGGGAGGGGGTTAACAGGATAAGGTTCAAAAGCAACAAATTTAAAAATTCAAATTGTCTCAATTCATCACTATAAGACAACTGGCGAAACGTCTCACTTGGTATAGGTGTTTGTCACCAAAGTTGATGACCCAAGTTTGAATCCACATGGTGGAAGGAGACTGAATTTCTGCGGGCTGTCCTCTGATCTCCACATATGACATGGCATGCAGCACCTCCACAATATGGTGTGTGTTTAAAGTTCTAGTTCTTAGGAGGCAGAGGCAGGAGGATGACACCACATTTGAGGCCAGTCTGGTCTACTATATGGAGAGCTCTAGGCTAACACCAGGGCTACACAACAAGATCATGTCTCACACACAGTATCTGTCACATTTTAGCCACAATCAAAGAACAAACCTCAACATTCAACCCTATTAAACTAAAGGCCACATACAGGAAGTATCCCAAGAGCCTAACAGACTACTGGGAAGCTCACAACGCCTCACGCCCACTGACTGCTTCAATAGTCTGGCAGTCCTGAGTTCTGGCTGCTGAGAAAGGTGCACCAAGAACCAGGCCATTTTTCCTGGGATCCAAGCTCTGTTTTCCCTATATCCACTTCTTCCTTATACTCCCATCCCCAGACTGCAGCTACACAGTGAAGGCATTCCTTAACCTGTGACAGCAGCCAAGGACCAGGGACTCACCTTGTAAGTCATAAGGCATGGGGGTCATGTGGAAAGGATGCCTGTAGTCCTGGATGAGGGAAGTGTTGATGTAGCTTGTATCTACAGCAGGAAGGCTGGGGGTACGGGACACAGGTGATGCTTGATGAGGAAGACTTAAAATGCTGTAGGAAGAGAAATGTTCAGAAAATTTAATGGTTACTTTTTAACAGTTTAGCAAATGAAGCTATCCCAGGAGTCCTACATTTTATGATAAAGAAATTCAAAACAACAACAAAACCAACCAAACAAAAGCAAAGCAAAGCAGAGGCTATAAGGAGAATCAGAGAGATGTGGTGGTAGCACCATGGAGTCCTTAGATCGCCATCCTCCATGTTGAGACTGTAGGAGCGATCCATAGCTGGATCACTATAACAGGACATGAGTGAAAGGTACCCACAACAAAGGAAACTGCGGTCCTTTCCAAGCAGGTCCTGAAGGGGTAGGTGGTGAGAAGTCTAGGGAAAGCCTTGGGCTAGATAGTTTCATGCCTACTTGACACAAGCAAACACCATCAATCAGTTAGGAAAGTGCCTCTGTAAGACCCTGCTGTAGGCAAGCCTGTAGGGCACCTTCTCAATTAGTGATTGGTGTGGGAGAGCTCAGCCCATAGTGAGTGGTACAACCCCTGGGCTAGTGGTCCTGGGTTTTAGAAAAAAGCAGGATGAGCAAGCCAGTAAGCAGCGCCCCACCATGGCCTCTGAATCAGCTCCTGCCTCCAGGTTCCTGCCCTGTTTGAGTTCCTGTCTTGACTCCCTTCGATGATGAACAGTGACATAGAAGTGTAAGCCAAATAAACCTTTTCCTTCCCATCCTGCTTTTTTTGTCATGGTGATTCACTGCAATGAAAGGAACCCTGACAAAGACACCCTGATAAGGACAACACAAATAGAACAAGGGGAATGCAGCAAATGAGCATTGAGGAGAAAGCGGACTTAGAGTAAACTTTGAGAGTTAACTTTGGGCAGTGACTCTGGTGTACCCAATGTCTAGCTTGGCTATCAGTACAGTTCAAATAATAGCACTGTTGAAGCCAATAAAAGCAGCGAGAGAAGGCAGCAATATGTCCTGATGTGAAAAGGAGACAGAGATTTTAAAGGGAGAGTGGTAGAACTGGAAAGGAAACAAAGGAACTCCAGAAAAACACTGCCATGTTTCATTAGCTAGAGATCAAACCTTTCTCCTTATTTCCTTTAAGAAAAAAAAGAATGCCGGGCAGTGGTGGCGCACGCCTTTAATCTCAGCACTCGGGAGGGAGAGGCAGGCAGATTGATGTGAGTTTGAGGCTAGCCTGGTCTACAAAGCTAATCCAGCATAGTCAAGGTGTCAAGGCTACACAGAGAAACCCTGTCTCAAAAAACCAAAAAAGAAAAAAGAAAAAAGGAAAAAAAAAAAAAAAGGGAGGATACTAGGTGGTGGGTCATCGTTAATCCCAGCACTCAGGGAGGCAGAAGCAGGTAGATTGCTTTAAGTTGGCCAACCTGGAGCAAGTTCCAGGATAGCCAAGGCTACACTGAGAAACCCTAGCTCAGAAAAACAAACAAAACAACAACAACAAAAAGAAAAGAAAAAGGGAACCCCCCCCCAAAGGATGAAGAAAGAAATAAAGAGTTCTGATAGTCCTAGGAAGGTTTATGCATCACTGCACATGACCCCACCTGTGTAAGGCTAACAGGCACAGAGGAAAAGAATGCAATGAGAAAGGGAGGAATAAAGACACCTTTCACTTTGAATGTACACGTGTGGTGTGTCTGTGAGGGTGTGGGTGTTACATCGATCGCATGGAGGGCAGAGAACAAGCTCCCGTGTCAGTCTTTGTTTGTCCCTCACTGGACCCTGATGTGTGGGCCAGCTGCCTTATGAGTTTCCAGGGCTTCTCCTGTCTCTGTCCCCGTTCTTGATGCAGTAGCATTGGAATCAGACATGCCTGCTACTGTATCTGGCCTTACATGGGATCTGGGGGTTTGAATTCAGGTTATCAAGTGTGTATAACCAGTACTTTAGCCAATGAACCACACCCCAGCCCGATCTTTTGCTTCTAATACTCTTTGTGAAATATTTGCAGGTGGGGGTACAGTTTCAATGGTACAGAGTACTTGAAAAGACACCAAGGTTAAATTTCCAGGAACAGAATAAGCATAAGACAGTCAAAAGTGCTACACAGAAGTGTTTCATCCAATGAAAACGCAAATGCCATGTTCCTTAGCTGATTCTTTGTCTATGTTCAGGAAATTGTGACAGGAAACAGCAGTTGACTGCTAATCTTCACATACATCCTAGTCTGGAAAACAGTATGGAACTTCTGGGTGAGGGGAACACTGAGTAAGATGTTACTTAGTGCTTGACCCTTCTAGATATGGATCTTGTCTTTCAATTCTGTGACTGCTCTCAAGTGTACTTCCATGGTACAATGCGCAGCAGCAAACAATCTGCCAGGCTCAGTGTTCTAGCTACTGTGAATAGCCACAGTGCTGCATACACAGGCACTCGTCTAAATATGCTGGAGACATCCATGTTTTATCTACATATCCATAGAGAAAGGTCTGGAACTTGCAGAGCTGTATCAAGGCTCAATTCACCATGGGCAAATGCAGGGATGTAGTTAATGCAACTAATATGATATTCTAAGACATAATGGTCTCTAAAGACTCCCAAGTTTTCTTGATTAAAAAAATATATTACACACACACACACACACACACACACACACACATACACAGAGATGGCTCAGAGGTTAAGAGCACTGGCTGTTCTTCTAATCCTGAGTTCAATTCCCAGCAACCACAGGGTGGCTCATAACAATCTATAATGAGATCTGGTGCCCTCTTCCGGCCTACAGGCATACATGCAGGCAAGCACTGTATATATAATAAATAACTTTAATATATAATATATTATTATACTAAAAATACTGCAGAGTTCATATATGACTATTCTGAAGAGTAGAAGGCAGCCATAAATCAACTCCTGAGCATTTATACACCTGTTTTAAAAAGTATCTTTTAATTGTGCAATTATGGCACAAAAATATGACAATATAGTTGTTTCCTGATACCTGTGGGAGCTGGTTCTAGGACCACCTACAGATATCCAAATCCAAGGTTGACTTTTGTCCCTCATGTCATAGATTTATGTGTCACCTAAGCATCCCCTCTGGGTTTCTAGGTTCCCTCAGAACACTTTTTACATTGAAATCTTTTTGTTTTTGTTTTGGACAGGAAGTCATCCAGTACAGGCTGGCTCCAAACTGGTGGCAGTACTACTGCCTCGGCCGTATGAGTGACAGTTTTAAACATATGCTACAAATCCCAGCTCAAAGGTACAGCTCGATGGGAGACTCCTGGGAAACACAGACAACAAATCTTCAAAAACAGGGCTCCTGTGAAGGAAGCTGAAGTTACTGCTGATCTCTCCTGGGAACCCACATAGTCAGCTTCAGTCAGCTTCAATGCCCTGGTGTGCACAGCCTTCTCCTGTAAGAGCACGACTTACACTAACTTATAGCTAGTAGGTTCTTTATAGGCAGTGTTCTAAACCCTACAAGCAGGCCAAGACAAAGCAGTATCCTCTGTGGCCTCTCACCCAGGCAGGAACTGGGAAGGGCATTTCAATGCACCTCCTCGCACTCGAGGAAGATCGGTCGTGCCCTCATTCCCAAGAGCTGAAACAGACACTGTTCTGTCCACATACACCTAAAAGGGTGGAATGTGGGCTGTGTGAGGACACATGAAGGTCAGCAAAGTGGCAGAGCAGTCCGAGCCCACAGGAAGAAATGTATTTATCTACACCTACCGAGTGCAGTGGGAAAAGGCTAGTGGCTTAACTGCCCATGTGGCACTCTCTCCAACAAGATGGCCAAAAACGGTAAAGATCTTGGAAGGAAAACCATGCCTCAAATGTGAGGAGAGGATGCAGGAAAAGAGTCCGCCCCACCCACCCCCCAAATCTCTCTCTTTTAATATTTTTTTTTGAGACAGGGTTTCTCTGTGTAGCCCTGGCTGTCCTGGACTCACTTTGTAGACCAGGCTGGCCTGAACTCACAGCGGATCAGCTTGCTTCTGCTGCGCCGCCGGCCTTCCCCCGCTCCCCCAAGCACTGAAATTATAGGCATATGCTATTGTGCCCAGCTTCTCCCCTGCCACTTTTTTTTTTTTTGAGACAGGGTCTCATTATATATAGACCAGGCTGGTCTGGAACTCACAGAGATCCACCTGCTTCTGCCCTCAGCACTAGGATTAAAGGTGTACACTGCCACACCTGGTCCAAGAGTAATTTTATTTACAGTATTAGCCACAAATTGGTTAAATAAGGGCTGGTGAGACTGCTTAGCAGGTAAAGGCACATGGTAGAGGAATCAATTCCTGAATGTTGTTTTCTGTCCTCCACATACACATAAAACAAATGAGTCTTTAAAAAAAAAGGGGGGGGGGGCTGGTTAAGTGCAAACAAAATCCTGGTAATCCTTATGTATATCAGAACTACTGTACGCACCAGAGCCATCTTTTAAAAATTTATAGGGGTGCACAAGCATCCTTGGAGGACAGAAGTTGGCATCAGATCCCCTGGATGGAGCTGAAGGTACAGGCAGTTGTGAGCCACCATGTGGGTACTGGGGACTGAACTTGGGTCCTCCACAAGAGCACCAAGCACTCGTAATTGCTGAGCCATCTCTCCAGGTCCAGAGTGTCTCTTGATATGATGATTTCTATATTCAAACTCTTACAGTACAGTGGTTCAATTCCTCAACAGTGCAGCATCCCTGGCAAAGTCAATCTACACTATGTATTCAAACACAATGTTTTATCTGCAGCCTTTACCCTACTTTGCAAACGCACGTTTGGAAGAGAGTTTTTTGGAAAAGTCTTAGCAGTACTCACCCTTTATTATTTAGTGGTGACGTAGGAGACAGAGAAGGACAAGGCCTCTTGGCAGAGGGTTCTTCCTCCTCTTCGTCTGATGAACTGTCTATGGTTAGGTCAATCACCTCGACTTTCTTGTTTTTATTTGAGGACTGGTTGTGTGAAGTCACCTGATGCTCCAACGTGGAGCTCAAGCATCCTGTGTGGAAATGATTAAAACATAAGACCTGAGTCAGTTCTCTTCTTTTTCTTAGTGTTCCCCTAGACGATCAGTTTAGTGTAGCAACTCTACTGTAGCAGAGTGGAGAGGTAATAGTGGTTCTGTTCTACTTTACTTAAAATTGCAGCTTCTTCTTTTGACAGAGTTTCTCTGTGTAGCTGTGGCTAACCTGGAATTCAATTCTGCAGACCAGGCTGGCCTTGAACTCACAGAGCTTGACCTGCCTCTGCCACCCTGAGTGCTGGAATTAAAGGCAAGTGCCACTAAGACCAGATAAAACTACAGCTTATTATTGGTTGTTAATGAATTATTTTGAATTAGAATAATCAAATTTTATCTAATGGCTGGGTGTGGTGGCACATGCCTTTATCCCAGTACTCTGAAGGCAGAAGGCCTCTGTGAGTTCAAGGCCAATCTGGTCTACATAGTGAGTCCCAGCATATCCAGGGCTACATACATAGAGATCTTGTTTAAAACAAACAAACAAGAAACCAAACTTTTAATTACTTTGGAATAAAAGTAGTTTAGAGCAGGATGTATTACATGTTTATCTATACAACATCCAAAATACCTAGGAAATACTAAATTTTTGTTTGTTTGTTTGTTTGTTTTTTCTAGACAGTTTTTCTCTGTGTAGCCTTGGCTGTCTTAGACTCATTTTGTAGACCAGGCTGGCCTTGAACTCATAGAGATCCACCTGCCTCTGCCTCCTCAGTGCTGGGATTAAAGGCATGGGCCACCAATCCCTTGCGGAAATACTAATTTAAAATAAAACCTCAGCCAGGTGTGGAGGTGGCGGCAGCGCACGCCTGTAATCCCAGCACTCAGGAGGCAGAGGCAAGTGGATCTCTGAATTACAGGCCATCTAAGGCTACAAAGTGAGACCCTGTCTCAAAAATTAGAACAAAACAAAAAAGAAAAGGGCTGGAGAGATGGCTCAGGGGTTAAGAGCACTGTCTGCTCTTCCAGAGGTCCTGAGTTCAATTCCCAGCAACCACATGGTGGCTCGCAACTATCTATAATGAGATCTAGTGCCCTCCTCTGGTGGGGAGGCACACGTGTAGGCAGAACATTGTATACATAATAAATAAATATTAAAAAAGAAAAAAAATTTAAAAAACAAAAACAAAAAAGAAAAAACAGTATGCTCACTATTCTGCAACAAAACTATGGAAATTTTTAAAAGGGTAGGTTCTTCAAAATGGTGGCTTTTAAAGTGACATTAAAATACTTTGAAATTGATTTAAAAGAAGCCCTGCTATTTGTGGCAGTTTAATCAATAACCTAACAATCACTGAGCTATTTGTACTGCTCAGTATTTCAAAAGTCCGCATTCTCAATACTGAAAACCATGGCGTACCACAGTCGCAACCACAGGTTTCATGAAAAGCCACTCACCGTCAACTCCGTTGTATGAGGCAGTAACTTCCTGCACTTCCTTTTTTGATCTCATCGGAGCCCATGAGCCATCTTCCTTAAACTGTATCTCATCACAGTCTGTACAGTACTTTAGGATTTCCATAAACAACCTAGACAAACAATCTGTTCTTAATACAGCATGTTTTAAATGAAGAGAAACAAGAACCAACTCTTAAAATACTTACATCTTCTAAGTATTTATACAAGTAGAAAATGGGGGAAAAGAAAGTAGACCAGACAAATTACATTTGTTCTCAAACCTAATGCTAAACAGAAAAAATAGTGGAGCATTACTCAAATTGTGGAACATTTATAAGAAATGACAGTTTAGCCAGGTGTGGTGGCACATGCCTTTAATCTTAGCACTTGGGAGGCAGAGGCAGAGGCAGAGGCGCAGAGGCGCAGAGGCGCAGAGGCAGAGGCAGGTGGATCTCTGTGAGTTTGAGGCCAACCTGGTCTACAGGACAGCTAAGGCTACACAGAGAAACTTGAAAAAACAAAAACAAACAAAGAGAAAAGGAAAAGACAATTTAGAAATACATATTTAGCTTATGTTATATAGTAGGTAGGTGTCACAGCACATGGGTAGAAGTCTGAAGACAACTTGTAGGAACTGGTTCTCTACTTCCACTACCTGGGCTCTGGGGATCGCACACAGCTGTCAGGCTTGGCAGTGAGCACCATTACTGAGCCCCAAGATTTTTAAAGATACAGAAAAATGTTCACAAAAACTGAGATGGCTGAGCCAGTTGATGGTGGTGCACGTCTTTAATCCCAGCACTCAGGAAGCAGAGGCTGTTGGATCTCTGTGAGTTCAAGGACAGCCTAGTCTACAGAGCAAGTTTCAGGACAGCCAGGGCTGCACACGCACGTGTGTGTGACACACATATGCACACACATACACACACACACTTTATATGTATTTATATGTATGTATATGTATCTGGTTTTCTTCTTTATACAATACACTTGCAAACTGCTCATAAGATCTTACTTGATAAACTGAAGGGATACATATAAAAATGTACAACCAATAGTTAAATCCAAATAAAATATGCTGGCACTAAAAGAATATTTATAGGGAATACATGAAATTCACTATGGCCAAATTATTCAGTCATACTATTAAATAAAGCCAAAGACTAAAAGTTACTAATAGCATATAATCAAAATGTATGTAAAAACTAAATAAGAAGTTATATCAAAAATGCCTTTTATTTTCTGTTCTTTCCATTTTTGAGAGAGTATTTTATTATAAGAAAAAGAATTAAGACATATATTATATAGAGCTGGGTAAAACACTACTATTAACTTAAATTTACAAGTTAGCTATCATTTCATTTTTGAAAAATCCAACAGGAAACACACTATTTACTTACATTCTCCTGAGACCCGACATCTTTAAAGCTCTGGGTTTTAAGTCTACTAATAAATACATTCAATTTCTTATATTATTCCCTTCAAGCTCTTATGCTTTCTCATATACTATAAATAAACTGTCTTGTTTGAGTGTTTTACTGAAGAATATCAAAAATATTAGGAAGGCATTTTCCCTTTTCACAAATCATTTCCTTGTTTCTTGTTCAGTGACAAGAAGGCAAACAGAAACCTAAGGGAAGTGACAGACTCAGGGCCAGATAGCAACAGGTCAAAAACCACAGACAAATAGATTATAAGGAGAACTGCCCATCACTGTGATGCAACAGAAAGAGAAAAGGCAGGGATAGAAACACAAGCAGCAGAACAAAGGACGCTGCTATTAGCCGGCTGTCCTTTGCCAGGAGCCCTCACAGCGGAAATCAGGACTTGATGGACAGACAGAAGCCAGATCTAGTTTCTGGAAACTGGCTAACTTCTACTAAAAAGCCTAACTGTTCAAAGAAACTGTATTATTTACAAATTGTTTGAAGTGTGCATGTGTTTGTCTGTGGCTATGTGCACATGGGAGTATGGAAAAGGGCACTGGATCCCTTAGAGCTGGGAAATGACTTGGGTGACCTATAAAAGCAGTATAGCTCTTAACTGCTGAGCCATCTCTTTAGCACTAGAAGCTCTCTTTTAATTTTTATTTTTGGATGAGGTTGAATTAGCTAGAATCTTTTAATCTGATCATGCTTTCTCTTAATACACTCCATATGTTCTTAGATGTACTAAATAAATATATATATACATGTATATATATATATGTATATATATATATATATAAAACCTTTTTAGAATTACTGGTGCTTAAAATGGTAAACACCGTAAGATGCTGAAGAAAAAGGAAAAAGCATGTGTTTTCAAAACAAGCTGAACACACACACACACATGCGCGCGTGTGTGCACATACACATAAATAAAAAATCAATGTTAAGAAACAAAATTTAAGGGAGGGAACACCAAGATGGCTCAGTGGGTTAAAGGTTCCTGCCACCAACCCTAACAACATGTTTGATCCCCAAAACATAAACGACAGAAGGAAAGAACAATTCTCCAATGTTGTCATTCTGTAGCCCCAATAGATGATTTTTTTTAAACCTGAAAGATGAAAAGTATTTACAATAAAGATGAAAAGTATTTGCAATAGTTAAGTACTCACTGATTTCTAGAATAATGATATTCTACAAATAAACAAATTTGAAAAAACTACCTTTAGGTTTTCTCTCAAATTCAGATAGTAGAGGGTCATTTCAAAACAAGGAGAAATGTGAACATACATACCCATCAATAATAAGATGTTCATACGGAGCCTTCTTGTCACAGACAGGACAGACCCACGTTGGTTTTTTCTCATTCATTTGAATATAAAGAGTTGCATCAAAACACTGGAGGTGGGAACAGGTAAGCGCTCGACATGGAATTGTCAGCCGCATTTTTCCAAGCTTTGAGAGGAGGGGAAAGGTCAGTATCAGTACATGTTGAAAACTTAGGCTGTAATAATAACTTCCTGAAATACAACGTGCAAGTCTCAGTGAACATCATGGAAGAGGGGGCGGAAAGAGGGTGAGATCTAGAGAAGCAGGAGATTTGCTGAGACTGCGTCTCCTAGAATCCACAGGGAAGCTTCTTGCCCATGATACTGTAGCAATCTTACTGACTAAAAAGACCTGAATAGGGTAAGACCAACAGGCATGCTAACATAGTACAGGGAAATCTCACAGGGCCCCACTCCTAGACAAAGAACTATATATAGGCAACTCCATGGATGAGCCTCCTAATTGGTTATCTGATACCAAATGGACAACTCTGAAATTATATTCATACAGGTAAGAGTTCATCATATGGACTGAGAAGATTATATTTATAAATGTTATTACATATATATACCTACATATATCTATGCATACCTATATATGTGTATATATATATACATATATATATATATATATATATATCATACTTTAAAAAATAACAACACTTAATTAAAAGAGGCCATGATTTTGAGAGTGAGCAAGGGAGGAGGTACCTAGGAGAGATTAGAAGAGGGAAAGGGAAAAGGGAAAATGTAATACTTACATCTTATTTTTTTTATTTAAAATTTTAATATAAAAACATGTTCTGTGTTAAATTACCATGGAAGAACAAAAAGCCTGAAGGTTAGAACACTACAGTCTATCTGGATATCAAACCCAGTGACTACAGATCGCCTACCACAAGGCCATTCACTACCACCTACAGGCTCAAGATGAGCTTCCTTTTTTCTTCTGTTTCAGAACTGAGGACCAAACCCAGGGCCTTGTGCTTGATAGGTAAGCACTCTACCATTGACCTTAATCCCAACCCCTGAAGATGAGTTTCTAGTTGGGAAGGTCTGGATCCCTTTCCTCATAGTGTGTGTGTGTGTGTGTGTGTGTGTGTGTGTGTGTGTGTGTGTGTGTGTGTGTGTGTGTGTGTACGTACGTACACATACACACAGTGAACCTGGGGCCTCTGCTTGTTGTCCAAGCACTTTACCATTGAGCTGTATTTCCAGCCCCCTCACACTCCTACATCAGTCTTTGATCTGAAAAAAGTTAGGAACCATCTAATTACAGGTTTAGAAAAAGAAGACAGGGATAGCAATATGAACTTTAACCTCATTCATTTTTCTTGCCTAGTAATTGTTGCTTGAGCTGACTCTATTCCACATATGAAAGCCTTCTTTGATCCTAATCTGCCTCCTTGGGCCCAAGGTAGAAGCCTTGCCTGGGGACCTGCACAGCAAGTGCTGTTATCACCACTCACAGGGTCCTCTAAGTCCATAACGGCCACAGAGATGAGCTACTCACTTTCTATAATGCTGTTATTTGCTAAGTTCACCAAAAAAAAAAAAAAAGACTTTCTGTATGTTTATGAGTTAAAAGAGGAAAAGGTTCTTGGCTTACAAACATTTCAGGGAAACGTGTCATTTCCTTGTCTACTAAGGAAACCAACTGTCATGGGGCCCTAAATTACTGTTCTAGTACCAATGATTTACTGTGCTTCTAGGGAAAATGCTTCACCTTTCTGGGCTTCCTTTTCTATCTAGAAAGTAGCATAATTTCCTTTTTACTTCCACTGGATGCAGACTTTAAAAAGGACTTTGAACATGATAAGAACTTAAGACTGGAGGAACATCAATTTATCATGTCCAAAGTAGGGAGAGGACAGAACTGGGGTAAACTGCAAGTGTCCTTCTCTTCTGTGCCCCAACTCCACCCCTGAGTAAGATTACACTGCTGGTGTATCTCCTACTGGAACTAGGTCAGACTCATGTCTTTGTCTCCAGCTTTGGAAGGGAACCTGTTATTCTGTAAGATGGTAGTCTTGTGTACTGATAAACTGTCAGCTGAGCATGCTAGCAGTCCTGGGAGAAATTCTATGTCTGAAAGATGTGAATGACACCGGGGATTACAGGAATAAAGGCTTGTGAAAGGAAAGCCTTCAATAACTCCCTCTTTCAAAGTGTAAATAAATTCTGTGGTCTGTTGCTTGGATTCTGAAATCATCTTTCGTCCTGTCTCCCTGTCTGCATGAAGTATCAGGAGGAACCCAACAGCTCTGCAGCGGGGAGCTTAGTGTGCTGGCACTCAGTTCCCATACACGTCAACCTATGCTTTCTTCACTTAATATTAAGCAACCAGCAGGAATTTGCATTTCCTAGTTAAGGTCTAACTTAAGATATAAACGTCAACGTGGAGCTGAGATGTAGTGAGCAGAACATCTGCCTAACGCGCAGGAAGCCTGTGCCCTAGCAATGTCACTCACAGACGTGTGCCTGGAATCCCAACCCTTGGGAAGTGAAGGCTGTTCAAGATCGACCTCGGACAGAATAGTAGGCCAGGCTGGGCAATGTGATTCTCTGTTTTCAAAAAACAAGTGCCCTGCCAATGAAAGTATATGAAAATAAAAAGATAAAAATTCAATTTGGCACCATCATCTAGACCATAACTTGGAAACCGTTGCTGGACTAATAAATGCCTTAGCTAATGGCAGCAGGCAATGGATTTTCTGTTGCCAGAAAACGTAAGTTCAGTAAAGGGTGTCATGAAGCTGTTTAGTTAGCCCTTTGTTCGTACACACAGGCAAGAAAACGATCCCAAGCCTTTGTGGTGAGCTTCACAACAAGGTGACCTACAGTCTGAAAGCAAACTGACAGACAGTACAGGAATAAAAGTTACAATAGAATAAGAAAACAAAATTCATGCTCAAATGTATGACTCAAGTGTCATCTATTGTCTCTAACCTAGTATCAGAAGGAGTGAGGCTCTAATCAGTTTAGTCTTTTGATTACAAAGTTCCCTTCCCTTTGAAGGGCACTATCTTGAAGGACAAGATGGGTGTCTGCATTACCACAGACAAACATAAGGAAGGCCACATGTATTCTAGGGAGGCTGACTTCACTCAGAGGTGCTTCAGCTCATGATGCTGCATGAGATAATACCAGACCTAAGTCTAAGCCAGCTTACACCAGCAGGACCCTATAATGCCATGACAACATTTATTTATTTATTTTTTTTAATAAAAACAAAGTGTGATTGACATTTTTTAAAAATCTGGTTAAGTTTTTCATAGTAATAAGTACTCATGAAAATAAATTTTTAGTTCATTTTCTTTCTTCTATCAACTTTAAATTATCTGCTTTTGGGTTTACAGGTCTTTGGAACAGGCTGCATCTGACTTCTCAACATTTCCGTCTCTATTCTTAATAAATTAGAACTGACAATCCTCAAAGAGAAAAGGCATTTTAATTATTTTCGTTGCCTTTAGCTAAATGGCACACAAATAACAGAAACTCATTTATTCTGAGCTTTGCATATTACAAAAGGGAAATAGAAATGCACAGTAAGATGGCATATTTACATATTTCAAAGAAGAAATCTCTTCTTTATGATTCCATAAATTTGATATATAGATGAGTTATCACAACTGTATTTTATTTTTGAGCAAAAGCACACCTAAAAATATATGGCCTTGCTGTTCCAGAATAACTGTAGGGGGATTATCCCTTTAGCCAAATAGGAACTCATGACATACTGTGTTATCTATTAGATATAGTAGCTTTTTAAAATCTGAATTTTGAAAGCAGATGCTAATTTACAATGAACAGCTAAGACTGTTGGAACTAATAAGAGAGGAGCACAGGGGGACATGGAAATTAGAAGCTGGCTCAGTAAATCAAGAAGTAAGAAGCAAAATGTCGGCCACATTTCCCAGTAACAGGGGGAAGCACCTGAGCCATAGGATGCAGAGCTCACGCCATGAACAGAGCTACTACCATATACAGTAGGCTGCCTTTTATATGAACACTTTCGTGTAGTCACGTGCTCAATGTTGTAAATATTAAATATTAGTGCAGCAGTAAACACTTTTAAGATGGAAATGCAGGGAAACAAGATTTCCCTAGTGATTTAAGTGGGAAGCGAAGCTTCTATATTCTCCTAAATTTATCAAATCCTTTCAAGTGGGGTTTTTATGATGAAATGAAGCATCAAGAAACCATGAAAAGGAGTAGATTAAGATTAGAGAAAAAGAATGAGATACATCATTTTAAATTGTTTTGTTTAAGGTTTTTTTTGTTTAAGGTTTCTACCTTCCTGGTCTTGAGCCAATTTTATGATTCTTAAAAAAAATTAATTTGGGGCTAGAGAGAGGGCTCAGAGGTTAAGAACACTGTCTGTTCTTCCAAAGGTCCTGAGTTCAATTCCCAGTAACCACATGGTAGCTCACAACCATCTATAATGAGATCTGGTTCCCTCTTCTGGTGTGCAGGCACATGTGGGAAATACTGCACAAATAAATAATAAATAAATAAATCTTTTTAAAATTTTTAAAAAATTAATTTGTTCTTTTATTTCCAACTACTTATTTCCCCACATAGTTAACTACTTATAAACAACAACAACAACAACAACAACAACACAGGCTGCTATAACATTTGTCTGGTTATTAAAGAACTTTTAATAATAGTAACAATACTTCTCTTATGGCAGACAGGCTATAAAGAGGACTCAGAAGGAAGGTCCTTCATAGAACAGACGACAGAGCCATGGCCATAGGACTTAGAGGCTTCTTCTAACTGTGTTTCTTCTATGGCCATGAAGGTGTGCAGAGTAGGGAGGGATCCCAGCTTTAGGATCCGTGTCAAGGACAGAACTGCAGGTTAATCATACACCGATGGCTTTATCTTCAAGCCAGGACTTAGTAAACAATCCAAGGCTAAGATGTAGGATAAGGAATATTTTTTGTAAACAACTTTTTGCTTCTTCAAGAACAAAGGAACAACCATTCTCTTAGGTTAGTGGGATCTCAAAGCTGAAAGCTGTCAATGATCCCACCTTCCTGAACAAACTAGGCAAATCAGAAGACATGTACCCTTTCATTCTTAATATATTTGAATATGGTTAATTTGATCAATCAAAATGTCAGCAGCTTATTATTAATTTTTACCTTCTTTCATATGAAGACAATATTTAATTGCCATCCCTAATCTTGATGAGACCAACAACAAATTAGCAATTTTTTTTTGCTTACAGGTTTAATCATTTGGTCAAATCTTATAGGACTTTATTATTTGTTTCATTCAAATGACTGTTTCTTCCCTTTCTGGCTTATAAGTATCCTTACGTTAAAAAAGGGAAAAAAAAGAAAAGAGAAAGTATCTTTATGTTAATTCTATAGGTATAAGGAATTCAGCCAGGCAGACAGAATTTTCTCCTTTTCTTTTTTTAAAATTAAGACAGGGTGTTGCTATAGTAGCTCAGATGGCCTTGAACTCATGGTAATCCACCTGCCTCAGCCCCATGCCCACAAGTGCTAGAATTACAGGCCTGGATTTCCAGGCATGATGCTCTTTGTGTGTGTGCATGCATGCATGCACGCACACACGCAGAATTGAGAATGGCATCGTTGCTTGTGTTTTTTTTGAAGATAAAGTCATTTTGGAGTTCTATATAAAGACCAGGCTACTCTTTAACCCAGAGATTCATTTGCCTCTGCCTTTCAAATGCTGTGATTAAAGATATGTGCCAGTCTCAGCTGACAAGAGTTTTACATCTACTGTTGACAAAATGGCTAAACTGCAGTGTGGGTGGCTGGGCTCCATTTTTATACAGAAGAGTCGGTTTGAATTAGTGTAGTATGGAACAGACCACAGCATGCCTTACTCTGCTCTTTTAACTGGAACAGTTGTTTAGTGAAAGCAGTTCTTAGGTGATACACATCATGAGTAAGGCATACTTTAGAATTACCCAGCGCACAGTCCTATGCTTCAGTGTCTTTCCATTCTGATAAGCTGACAGTGTAGAACAGAGAGACTCTTAAAGTAAGCAGAATTTCTCACACTCAGTAGAAAGAAGTGTGTATAGCAGTCTCAAAGGCAAGCATTAGCAAACACTTACTGGGCACAGCAGCGAAACCCGCAGGCTGGTGGTAGCTATTTCACTGTCCGGATCTGCAGTTAATTTCTCTTTAACTGAAACGCATTGAAGATAAAACAAGTAGAACAAGTTTATTAAAGGTATTACCAATATAACATTAAAAAGGAGCTTAAAATCTGAAACCTACGTAAGTTGAAATTAATCTACTCGATTATCTTCTAGTCAGTTGCCTAGAAAGCTAAGAGCAGCTACCCATCTTACACCCTTCACAGCAAGCAAGGGAAGGAGGCTCTGCAGCTTTGCCAAGTTCCTGCAGAGCCTGACATGGCATTGCAGTCCACAGGAGCAGTCTTTCAACCACTTATGTGTTCCAGGGATGGCTGGCCCTTTTTAGTTATTACTCTAAGATACTAATGATTTTCTTTAAAATTATGATTATTTTGTACCTTTTTATTTAAAAGGAAAGTAATAAAGAACAATGATAAAATTAAGTTTTGAAGGCCCAGAAAATGAACAGAATATTACTATAACTACATTAACTCTAATTTCAAATTATGAAAAGAAAAAGTCCAACTATTTTCTTTACCATGTAACAATTCTGTCATTTACCTGTAAACTCACTATGAAAGTCAATCTGCCCCTTTCAGCTTCAAGTTATTTGTAGCAAATCCAGCTTTTCAGTTCAAATTTTCTACAACTTCAAAAAAGGAGGCCCTAATAGTTTTACTTTTCATGGCTCTTCTTTCACTGTCCTCCAGTTTACGATAAAAGATTCTTTGTATTTCCCATGTATGGTGATGTAAGAACGGCCCCGCAGGTTTATTTATTTTTGAGTGCTTGGTCACCGGGGAGTGGCACTGTTTGAAAAGGACTAGGAGGTGTGGCCTTGCTGGAGGAAGTGTGTCACTAGGGGTGAGCTTTGAGGTTTCAAAAGCTCAAGCCAGGCCCAGTGTCTCTTGCTCTCTCTCTCTCTCTCTGTGTGCCTTCAGGTCAGGATGCAGTTCTCCGCTACTACACCAGAATGTGCCCTTCATGCTCCCAACCATGGTAATAATGGACTAAGCCTCTGAAACTTTAAGTAAGCCCCCAATTAAATGCTTCCTTTTCCAAGAGTTGCCTTGCTCGTGGTGCCTCTTCACAGCTATAGAACACTGCCTAAGACAACACGTGTAAACTTGTGACAGTAGTTACCTCTGAAGACAGGAACCAACAGAAATGCCCAGAGAAAATATTCCAACAATCTTAGAAATGGGGGTCTGAGGTGGAGTGGTTGTGAGCATAACCAAGCACATTTCAGAGCTGCTGCACAATAATCATGACCACGCTGATAACACCGGGAAGAGAAGCAGATGTCTGGTGCGAACTGCCATCAACAGAACTAAGAAGCCAGCTTCTGACATATGTGATCACACTCAGAGTTTGGAATTTTTGGGTGGTGAAGTTTAGGGCAGTCTACTGAACTACTGTCTTATATTAGGGTTTCTCACATCTGAGTTACATCTGGAGCATTCTAATCTATAATTGACCACTCTGAGACTGGGGAAGAGGGACATGAATGGATGGTTCAAAAGGCTCCACACAGATTCTGACGCAAGATTAATAAGTTATTTTGTAGACTGGAGATTTGGTTTTTAAAGTCTGTGTGTATTTTTTTTTTTTTGTCTGTGTGTATTTTACTGGCTGACTTTCATACTCCCAAAGGCAAAAAACAAAAAACAAACAAACAAACAAAAAAACCCTCTGGATATTAGTTTGGAAAATAGAGCCATCAAGACATTATACTAACTAATACCAAATATAAATTAGGAAGTTATGTGTTTGCCATTACTCACCCAACCTTAGCTAATTCTTTCTTATAAAGAACACTAATTTAATTAGCAGGACAAAGTGACTCTGTAATCCCAGGAGGATTGCTGTGAGTTACAGGCCAGCCTGGTCTACATAGTGAATTCCAGGGGAGCCCAGGCTACAGTATGAGACCCTGTCATAAAACAAAACAAAATCCCAATTAACAATAACAAAACTCAACTCTCCAGGCACAACACATAACTGCCACAGAAAATAAGAATGAAAATAGAATCCAAATGTGTTTCTGAGGGTGTCTGAGAAGAGCCTGTGAGTTCATGAACTAGGTGAGGGAAGTGCTGCCCTCAATGTGGGTGGGACAAAGCAATTAGCTGGGTAGGGGGCTGGGAAGTGTACAGGACAGAACTGAAGAAAAACAATGGAATTCAGCCTTTGGGTTTCAGGATTCACCCCAGTACTCCAGGGATCTCCAGCCATCAGCCACAGCTGGAAGTTACATCCTTGGCTTCTCTGAGCCTTTGGACTGAGGCTCAGCCATGCTGCCCTGCTTCCTCAGCTTGCAGTGGAGCACTGTGGGACATCTCAGCCTCCATAAACATGTAGGCCAACTCTTCTATTATTTTTCTCACCAGTCTATTTTTAATCCTCCTGGTTCTCACTCCTGAGTAAAACACCAACCACTCTGCATGCCTTCACCACACGGCCCAGTGGCATCCTCCTACACAGCAGTGGAAATAGTACCTAGAAGCATAACGCAGCAACAGCGTGGCAGCCTTTACACCACACTCCGTGGAGGTCGCATGGGGCGGGCAGTAAGATAACAAGTTCTTGAGCCAGTAAGTCAGAATTCTGTCTTGTCAAGTCACTTTAGTCACTATTTTCATAATCCGGTAAGTGGGTTAAATGAGTTTAACCCAATGAAAACTGTCTTAAACTACCTAATACTATATTTATTAAATGCTAGCAATTGTTACTTAAAATAATTTGCATTTTCCTTCTCTCTTGGAGATAAGATATTTTGAAGTTATGTTTGTGGATTTCTATTACAAAAAGCAAACAGACAGAAATCTCCTTTGTTATATATAATAGACCCAATCCTACTCTCTCACTGTTTGTTTTTTGGTTTTTTGAGACAAGGTTTCTCTGTGTAGCCTTGGCTGTCCTGGACTTACTTTGTAGACCAGGCCGGCCTCAAAACTCAAAAGAGATCTTCCTGCCTCTGCCCCCCAAGTGCTGGGGTTATAGGCATGCACCACCATGCCCAGCTCCCAAACCTACTCTTATAAAATTAATTTAAAAAAATGAGGCAGTGCAGGCTCTGCATCAACTGAGAGCAGCTCAGCTGCTCCAAGCTACCCCACAATATATTGATTGTTTTTGCTCCCAACAGGCTGTGAGGCAAGGCCACGGCCACCAGGCAGACCCTGAAGAATGGCTAGCTCAAAGACTGGAGTAGCAGAAAAAGAGCTGAGTGACTAAGTGTGTGCAGTAGCTGCATGTGTTATGCAGAAATCTCATTTATTAAGCTCCCATGGCAGATGCTGACACAATTAGCCTTAAAAAGCAGTGTAATAATCTTCTGGGAGGCTGTTACAAGGAGTGACAGAATGGAACCTGTCTCCTGTTGTAGGATATTTGATCACACTGTGAAACTTAGGTTGTATTGTTACAAGAAAAACCTGTTTCTAGTTGTGGTGTGGCTCAACCCTAACACACACCTTCAATCCAAGAGCTTTCTATTTGAATTAAATAGAATCAACCATAAGTTAAGAGGCAGAGCAAGCAACCAGTTCACAGGAGTGAACACAGGGAAACAAAAAACAAAAACACTAAAAAACCATGGAGAGTAAGAGGCAGTCAGGAGGATAGAGTGACACACAGAAGCAGAAGGGAGGGACATTCGGTTTGACATTTTTTGAGACAGCAGGGGAAGGAGCGTTTCCTTTTGGGACATGGCTGAGGAAGGTCAACTGAGTGCTTTCTCTGCCTCTTTGAGATAGCAGGCTTCCCCGCCCCCAGTATCTGGCACCTGAGTTTTTATTGGTAAAACAGAACATTTGAGATTTTGTTAAAAACAACCATCTTCTAAGAAACAGCTTTGCTACCAACTGAGCAAGTTAAAACAGGGGTAAAAGTCTGTGATCCTTTTTACACTGGGAAGAAAACTAACTTTACTATATTCTTAATGTAAATTTGTTACTAATAAAGCAGATCCTGCAATTTGTGACTGAACCCAGAGCCTTGTGCCTGCTAAGCAAGCTACTGCTCCCACCTGAGCTATACGCCCAGCCATGCCCTGACAAAGCCACTGTCACAGACCCCACTAGGTCTTGAGTAGACTGCAACTCCAGATGAATCTGGGGAACTGGCATGCACCCAAGCTGAGTCCGCTGTCTGCTAACATGACGGCATCTCCATCTACCTCAGGTCTTCTACTGTGCTTCTCATGGTTTCCAGCATCTAAACCCTGCACATCTTTTGTGCCCTATGACTCTAAGAATGCATAGCTGTCTCAATTTCAACACTGTCCTGTGGGAAGGATTGTAGGCTTTGTCACAGGTGAAAGCAGTATGGATACTTTCTGAGATTAAGTTTGAGATAGACTGGGTAGAGCCATCTTGGGCCCGACATTTAGGAAGCTGGGGGTAGGGAGGGAGGACAGGACAACAGGGGACTCCACCTGGACTATTGTGTTTCTAATCAACCCTAGATGGGACTGGCCCTTGCCTGTGAGAGACAGGCAGGTGGAGAGGACAAGAGGGGCAGGAGGTTAAGGAAAAGGATCAGCAAACAGGCCAAATCAACTCACAGGGACACCTAGGGACCCGTCCTGTAGAACGGATACCGGAAGGTTCACTCTTGTTTCCCTTTCTTTTTTCCCTCTTGTGTGAGATAGCTGGGTTGTATAATAAAGTTAATTGTTAAGAAACAGACCCTACACCGTCCAGTTATGAATTAATAATAAGTTCAGTTACATGTATTAGTTATTAATACATGTATTATTTCTAGTAGTTTCTTTAGCAAATCCTTGTGACTTTTTTCTATGTAAATAATCTGCAAACAAAGATAATTATTTCTGTCTCCCTAATCTTTACTTCCTTTCCTTGCTAAGCTGCCTAGGACCTCCAGGGCAATACTAGGTAATGAGACTCCAGCGTTAGTAACAGTCTCAGAAGATTCAAGTAAGTGTGTGTGTGTGTGTGTGTGTGTGTGTGTGTGTTTTGTTTGAGACAGGATTTTTTTCTGTGTAGCCTTGGCTGTCCTGAACTCGATTTGTAGACCAGGCTGGCCTTGAACTTAGAGACCCACTTGCCTTTGCTTTCCTAAATGCCGGGATTACAGGTGTGTACCACCGCGCCCGGCTTCCACTAACTATAATATTAACTGAAGTTTTGTTGTTGTTGGTGGGCTTTTTGTAACACTGAAGCAGTTCCCTTTTTGTTCCATTAATAGTTTGCTGGGATTTAAATAAAAAAAAAAATCAGGAACAGATGTTAAATTTAGCCAACTGCCTCTTCTGCACATATGGAGATAAGGAACTTCAGTTCTTCACAAAAATGAACTGTAGATTAACTTTCTGATATTCAATCAACTTCCTAGAACACAGTTTTTTGTAAGCAACTTAGTCTAATCAAATTAACTCTGAAATAGAAAAAGTGGGAAGACTGTTTTCAAGGCTTGCTGGGAAAGCACAATGATGAAGAGTGTGAACAGGAGTCCAGGAAAAGATTCACATACCTATGCTTAATCAGCGTTTGACAAAAAGCCAAAGAAATTAAATGAGGGAAAAATAACCCTTTAAAGCAACATCGTTGGAGCAGTTGGAAACCAAGGACGCAAGAAAAGCAAACCTCTGCACACCACTAAGAACTAGCACCCTAGGAACTGTGGGAAGTCCTGTGGAGGTGGTGTTCTTGTGTTACTATGACCTGCAGTGGTAAGAGTACTTCATAACTACAGTTACAGCTGGCAATATATAAAAGTCATCTTGATATTGAATCCTTGTTCTTACGAACTACCAGTGTTAATCACAAGACTGTAGTCAATAAATTGAAATAGAGTTCAACTTTAAATTCAGTACCTTAGTTGTACAAGTCACACTGTAAGTATTCACTAGCCATGCTGCTGATGAATACCATATGATTGTACAATTGCTTCAGACTGTTCTACTAGATGGTGGTGTTCTGAGGTTATAACTGTTTGATTTATCTCCTCATTAATATCAGAATATTCTTATTCCATCTTTTAGAATTTTAAGGCTGAAAAAAACTAAACACACTAAACCTAACATTCCATTATAGGACAGGAAACAAAAGGCTTTGAGCCTGATTCTCACTCTACAGTTCTTCCCAATCACTGATTAAAAGCGTATGTCTATACTCTTAGCATGTGGGAAGGTGTAGCAGGAAGATTACAAATGTGATGTCACAAACAAGAGCAATGACAACAAAATGTGAGTTTACTATGTCAAAATAGTGTGTGAGGTAGTGAGAACTCCAAGCGATGAAAGCCAATAGAAGGAGATGATGCTCAGTGAGGTCCACACAAGATGGGAGTCAAGAGACCCTGAAGAGTTTGGGAAACAAAGGATCCCTGGAGTGAAAAGTAGGAGCAGCTAGGTTTGAGGCATGGAGAGCACTGCAGCACTGAGCAGGATGGGAGGGAGAGAACACGATGAAAAGGGGCCACATCTGTGCTGTATGTCACTCTAAGGAAGCTGGAAATTTTATTCCGCTGGTGTCAGGAGTTCAGGGATGATGGAGAATGGTAAGATCAGATGTGCATCAATAAGTTAGGCTGCTACCAGGAGACAAGAAAAGCTGAGAAAGTAGAGAAATGCTTTAATACATCATTTAGGGCTGAGGTACTAAAGAGAAAGACAAGATTAAGGATTTAAATGAGGGCAATGACAAAAGACAAACAGATTTGAGAAAGGTTTAGGTTGCCAGGTGGCAAAACTAGAGGAGTTTTAAATTCTTGACTCTGATGAAGTGGAGCAATATTAGGTGAAGGCAGTCAGCTTACGCAATCTGAAGCTGGACTCGTTTAAGCATAACAGTGGATGTAAAAAGTAGGACAAACACAGAATTCCAGAGAAAATATTCAATCTACTCCCACTAGCACCCCCAGGGTCTCATTACATAGCCTCTTCACTCACAGTCTACCTCTCTCCCTCTGCTAGGATTAAAGGTCACCATGCCCAGCATTAGGCGGCTTCTCTCCAAGAGTCCACTGAAGAAAGGTGGTTGAGGTCAGAAGAGGGAGGAGACAATTTCAAGGAGAAAGAGATTGAAATCAAATGCAGCAAAGTTTTCAAGGTGGAAATGCTTTAGACAGAGCAGTGAGAACACCGCTGTGGTCAGCACCTGAGCACATTCAGGGGGACTATGGAGCTCAAACACTGTGAGTCAGAGAGGAGGACACAGCAATGCAGAGCACCTTTGCTGAGAGCAACAGGACAAACAAGAGGCAGAGGTTTTTTGTTTTTGATTTTTGGAGACAATGTCTCACTGTCTGGCCCTGGCTGTCCTGGAACTCAGTTTGTAAACCAGGCTGGTCTTGAACTCAGAGATCCACCTGCCTCTGCCCAAGTGCTGGGATTAAAGGCGTGCACCACTACACCCAGCAAGAAGTAGGGGTTTAAGGTATGAGAAAGACTTAATAAGAGAGCTGTCAGGAAACCTAAGGAGACAAGAGGGACTAGAAATCCAAGTGACAGACAGTGAGGTGGCCAGCTCCTGTACTGCTGTTTCTGAGCACTGGCACCTTCCGTGCACTCACATCTCAAACACCACAGATCTGAAAGGGCAGCCAGCTCCTTCACAATCTCACCTTTTAAACACCATTTGTACTTCAGAGAATACCACTAATATGACATGTAGGGATAAGAATGCAGGCCAGTGAGATATATATAGGGTTAAGATACTTGCTCCACAGCTCTGACCTGAGTTCAGCCCCTAGACCAGCCTCCAAAGATGTCCTCTGACTTCCACCCCAACATGCTAACACACACCCTTTCTCTCATATATACAATAATAATAAACTTGGGTTTGTTTGTTTGTTTTTTAAGTGAAAGGATCCTAACTGGCTCCAGGCTTGGTCCACATTGTTCATCTTCTAGCTGATGATCAGGTCATCACATCTGAGAGTGTCTTCCTCTGTTTAAGAATCCTTTCACAGCCGGGTGGTGGCGGCACACACCTTTAATCCCAAAACTCAATAGGCAGATCTTTCTGAGTTCAAAGACAGCCAGATCGACAGACTGAATTCCAGGACAGCCAAAGCTACAGAGAAACTCTGTCTTGAAAAACCGAAACCGAACCAAACAACAAAAAAGGAATCCTTTAATGGATTTCTACCATAGCCCTCTACTGCATCTATGAATTTACACAGCTCTCCCCATCCCACACTCTTCTCATCCTTTTCTTTTTTTCTTCTTTGAAACAGGGTTTCTCTGTGTAGCCTTCTCTGTCCTGGCCTCGCTTTGTAGACCAGGCTGGCCTCGAACTCAGAGATCCGCCTGCCTCTGCCTCCCGAGTGCTGGGGTTACAGGTGTGTGCCATGGCACCTGGCTTCTTATTTTTTTCTATACTCTAGTTTCTCTGGCATATCCCTTCCTATCCAGGGGCTTAATGACAATGCACCCTCTTCTCCCAACCCCAATACTGTCCTCTGCATCCCAGAGCGGAGGACTAGAATCCCCTGCAGTATCTCTTCAGTCCCGGCCTCCATCCTCAAGGCACACATCACAGCTACAATTCAGTACTGACTTAGGTCTGTCTTTCCTTTTGGATTGTAAACTTTTGGGAGATACTGAGAAGGTGTGGTCTTGTGTAATGCTGTGCTGCTATTCCTAGAACACAGCAGGCTCTTCATTTAATTTCTTTGTAAAAATACAGAACTCAATTTATTTTTCTCTTGACATTTTGGTTGTGAGCTTAGCCTTTACCAGCTGAACCATTTCTCAGGCCCAAAGAATTTTCTCAATGAAAAGTCTGAATTCTAAATACTACCAAACTTATTCCAAGAACCGTATTGTACACAGACATGACTAACAAATCAGTTAGCAGACCTTCCTTACAAGATTAATAACAACTTACAATCAAATGTAAGCAGAAATTCCTGAGAAGTGACATTTTTTATGTAACTTAAAACAGTATTTTACTTACATAACTTTTGGGAAAAGTTATTTCTTTACAGGTAAAATAGAAGTAAATGTCTTTAGTCAACTGCAGTATATATATTTGTTTTGTTTTGTTTTGTTTGAGGCAGGGTTTCTCAGTGCAGGCCTGGCTGTCCTGGAACTTGCTCTGTAGATCAGGCTGGCCTTGAACTTACAGAGATCCGCCTATCTCTACCTCCTGAGTGCTGGCATTAAAGGTATGTGCCACCACACCTGGCCTGCAATATATTTAATACTGGTCAAATCCAACTAATGTTTCATTCATTCACCTGGCCAACAAGAAAAATAAAATAGAACTGCCATAAAACTCTCCCTCAGACTACCAAGATGTCAGGATGCAAAGTAACTATCTCTGCAGTTAGGCAGTCTTGCTGCTCAACAGTAGCTGGATGGGTTCCCAGAATTCCAACCCAAGCCCTCCTACAGGACTTTCCGAGGCACTCTAGTGCAGGTGCAGAAGGATGGAGAGCCTATACACACAGCCTACTTTGTGGTTCAATCCAAAAGCTTCACCTGCCTTCTTCTGTGGTATTTGTCTTTTCCACAGTTTATCACATAACACCATTATGTTTTCTGATTAATTGAGATCTAATAATGAAAGGCAAGAATAAAGACTGTCAGTAAGGGATAACGTCAGCTAGGCTGTGAAAGAGATGTCTATTCTTTCTTCTTTTGTCAGGATCCTCACTTACTTCTTGTCTCTGACTCATAGTGCCTCCATTCTCCTACATCCACATATGGTGCTTTCATTTTAGCTCCTCTTCTGGCTCTTGGTTTGAAACATCCTCCTGCCTCAGCCCATTGAATAGCTGAGGATACAGGAGTGCCCCATGCCCAGCTATTTGCATCTTCAAAAGGATCCTTTTAGTACAGGGGGGAAAAAAACCTGCAGCGAAGTACCACTAGTGTTCTGCTCATCAGGCAGGGCTAGTGGGATCTGCTAGTCTGCAGGCACTCTGCTACACGGGAGCTGTGAGGCAGCTGACCTTAGCTATTATGAACTCAGTTGTAGAGCTCCAAGTGTAGGGTGTGTCGGTTCAGGCTGTAAGCCCAGCACTGAAACAGGAGGATCAAAGCAAGTTTGAAGCCAGCCTAAGCTAGAGTCAAGGCTAGCCACCGTGTTCCTGAATGCAATGTGCTGCTTTCTAAGTACCAAACCTCTGCCTCTAAGTTCTCCTACAAAAAGCCTACACCTCTGGCAAGAGAATCAAGGAAGAACTCCAACTATCTCTTTAGGAAAGCCATGCTCCAAACTTGAAACCAGGAAGTCCATATAAATTTCAATTTTAACACATCAAATGAATACCTAAGGTGGAGCTGTGTGTGTGTGTTGGGGGAATGAGGGAGTCATTACATGCATGGATGAAATTCTCAAAAAAATTTAAAAAAAAAAAATGTGTTACAAGCCTACTATTACGGACAAGGATAAAACACCAAGGAATGAAGAAACAAGTCCAAGGGAACACACGTCTTTCTGCCACCCCACTGATTTCTTTTCCTTTCGTAAAGCAAGGAGAAAGCCACCATATAGTTCTATGTATTTCTCCTGGATCTAAGATAGTCTTAAAAACCAAAATAGTGTTCTTGAAGTTCACACCAAGATTTCCTTTCCATCTCCTAAAGTTCTTTAAAGACTGGTTTATGAGGTTGTAATAAAATACTGTGTCCAAGAAGTAACTTTACAAAGTAAATAATAAGATCTGTAAAACGCAGATCACCAAATATAGTTCATGGCAAAGACATTAAAACTATCCTTAGGCCTTAATTTACAAGCTCACAATACTAGGTTCTTGGAGTTTTTAATCCTCCACAATAGATTCTGGTTTAAAAAAACAAAACAAAACCAACAACAACAACAACAAAAACACTAAAACTTGAGTTGAGAAAAACAAATAACAAACAAACACTACTCTAACCTTACCAAGATAGTTTAGCTGCATATATGAAGTAAGTTTATCATACGTACTTAAAGCTCTAGAATGATCCGGATTCCTTATTCCCTTTGCTCGTAACCTCTGAAGAAGAACTGTTGAGGACAACTGTTTTACAAGATATACTGCCATGGAATAGGTCTGGAAAAAAAAAGATGTAGAAAACCAATCACATATTTAAGTAAACAGCACATCTATTAACCGCACAGTGACAGGGAAAGAACACTAACACTTCCACAGTGCCTACTATGTCAAGCACTGCTGTGGGTGTTTAGGTGAATTCTGATCGACAGGCTGCTGAGGCGGTTATAAACCTATTTGTGTGTGTGGATGAGGAAGCTGAGGTAGAGAAGTAAAGAGACCACCCTAACTTGTAGCACTCAAGTGTCAAGCTGAGAACTTCAACCCAGGGCGAGCTCTACGGCACTGAGTGTTTGAAGTTAACAGATTTAAGAGTTCTTCCATGAAGGAACACTATTAAGGCTAAATATAAACCAGGGCTGTTAAGATGTTGAAGGTATCATAAACTGTATTTAGTAGGTAACACATACTCTACAAAATAGTACCTATTAAATACTACCAACGAGATGGGTTTCTAGTCTACTTATTTAGTGCTTCACTATGCCTCAGGAGCCGCTAGATCCTAAAGACACTTGACTTGAGCCATGTGCACATCAAGCAGTGAAGCAGGAAGAAAGCTGCACAGAGAAGCTCTGGCTTGAAGATGAGCAGGGCTGGCTGAGAAGGTGGTGTGAGAAACAGCTAGCAAGCTAAGCCGAGCGAGAAGGTGCATGCCTAAGAGGGAGGAAGAAAAAAGGGTCAAGACTATGAAGAGAGGGGAGGGAAAGGTCTAAATGAGAAGGATCTTCTGTTTGCTGCTGGGATCAAGCAGATCAAGACACTTGAAAAGAGGTGAGAAAGCGGAGACTTCCTTATAGCAACAGTTTCAATGGCCTCCTGATAACTACTGCAGACTTCATTTCAACTTTGCCTGAAACCTATAGGAGGACAAAGGTACTGCTCCATTTTTAAGGGCTGATGAACCCGAGGCACAGATCACGCAATATGCTTATCATCATGTGACTGCTTGAATGGTCCAGACAGTAGAAACCAAGAAGAAAGGGCAAGGATGCCAAGAGGCAGTACTGTATGAACAAGGACCACAAAGTTCCACCAATTCCTCTATACATCAGAATGTATTAGAATCTCATAGACCAGCCCTGTGAACACTCCAGTCCGTCCGTTTGTCAATCCATCTATCTAGCCTGCAGTGTTAGGAACTGAAGTAAGGGCCTCACACATTAAGAAGGCACTCCTGCCGCCAGGCGTGGTGGCACACACCTGTAATCCCAGCACTCGGGAGGCAGAGGCAGGTGGATCACTGTGAGTTCAAGGCCAGCCTGGTCTACAGAATCAAGGACAGCCAAGGATACACAGAGAGACCCTGTCTCAACCTTCTCCCCTACCCCCAAAGAAAAAGAAGGCACTCCGACACTGAGCTACTTTCCCAGCATTAGTTTTACATTTTTAAATATGTACCTGCCTCTTGCAACTAAAGGGCACACCCCACAGAACCCTCCCAAAAGGCCACATTTTCTATGAAAGTCAGAAACCTGTCTTTTCATACTGCATGTTTTTTTTTGAAAAAACAACAACAAAAAACCTAAAGTGGCAAACAGCAAATTTACTTTCATTAGTACATTTTACAGTATTTTGAAGAGGAACAAGTAAGTTTATAATGTCCCTATATTTTAAAGCACACACTTACTAATCTAACATAGAAGTGATAAGTGCCCCTTAGCAGGAAAACCAAACCCCGTTCACCATCACTCTTTGCTTGCTTAATGCTTCAGGCCAAACAAACTGGAGAGATGCTAGTTAACACTGAAATTCTGGACTGACAGCTTCAACCGTCAAACCTGGAATCACCCCAGGGCTTTCTATTAGTATTTATGATGAAATCAAGTAAAAAAGCACAGGTTCAGTGAAAAGGTATGTGTGCTCTAGTTGAAACATGCAACCAAAGAAGAAAACAAAAGCTACAAGAATGCCAGGAATGAAATTCCACTTGTACCGATGTCACAAGGAGGCATTGCAAACTAAGATCCGCCTGAACAGCAGTGGCTAAGTTGTCAGTGTTCCTGCTGGCCCCTCAAGGCACTACCTAGGCCCAACCTTTTATATATCATCTCACATTGTTAATTTTGTCTGTACTTTCCCCAAAGTCTTCAAAATTGTTTAAGTTCATAAGATACTTTCTCCATAATCAAAACAACATCTAGTTCTTCTGTCCCCCTTTACAGTAGTGGCCAAAGGATTTCTCCATTCCTAGTGAAAGCTTAATAGTGCTAAATAAAACAAAATGCCGTAGAGTAGAACAAGAAGTTACAATATGCTTCTCCCCTTTAGGAACTGTATGGAGTCTACTTATTTCTTCTTCTTTGCCTCGCCTTCCCTGACCTCCCTTTTCTTGGGACTAGGGTTTCACGAGGGTTCCTGTTTATTAGGCAATCCCTCTTCTAGGATGACTATAGCCTAGTTTCCACTTTTCATTTTCAGACAGATCTCACTATGTTACACAGGCTAATCTAGAACTGATCAAGCAGGTTTTAACTTTGAGATTCTCTTGCCTCAAGCTCCTGAGTAGCTGGAACTGCAGCCCTGTAGCACCAGGCCAGGTATATACCATCCATCTATAAGAGAGCGAGGCATTCGGCAGAAGCTCTTCAGAGCATCCTCACAAGCTGAATTAAACTAGTGATTTTAAACTAATGTAATTACTATCATCCAAGATTTAGAAAACTAATTTCCTTTCTGTGTTTAAAAAAAAAAGAAAGAAAGAAAGAAAAAAGGCCTTAAAGCTGGGCATGGTGGCGCATGCCTTTAATCCTAGCACTTGGGAGGCAGAAGCAGGCTGATTGCTATAGTTCGAGGCCAGCCTGGTCTACAAAGTGAGTTCAGGACACCCAAGGCTACACAGAAAAATCCTGCCTCAAAAAACCAAATAAATAAATAAAATTAAAAAAATTTAAAAAGGCCTCTAATCTACCCTTTAAAAAGAGCTCTCCCATCTCTGTGGTCTGGAAGACTCCCAAAGGAAGAGATCTCCCTCTTTCCTCTAATGCTACATACAAATCACCATAGTCTCTCCCTTCTTCTCATTTCTTCCTTTGTAATCTATAACACACACACACACACACACACACACACACACACACACACACACACACACCCAAAGCACCTTTTGTTGTTGTTTTTGTTCTAAAGTTATGGTGGGAACTATACAATAGAAACAATGGTGACACATGAATTAGTAAAAAGGGAAAAATAGAATCCTGAGAGGTTTCAGAAATTTTTGGATAAAATTCAAAATTCCTTTCTGTTGGCTTTTGTTATTGGACAGTGTCTTGCATATTCCAAGATGGACTGACAGTTGCTATGAAGCCAAAGCACTTCTGATCCTCCTGCTTCCACCTTCTGACTACTGGAGAGGAGGTCTGTGTCACCATGCCCAGTTTATGGAATATAACCGTGAAATTCATGCATGCTAGTTTACGAACTGAATTACACTCCTAGCTCTCAAAGCCCATTTCTAATAAAGTAATTTTGTAAAAAAGAAATATTGTAAGTGTATCATTAATGTAATTAAGTTCAAACTAATGGTAGGGCTGGGCATGATGCGACATGCTTTTAATCGCAGCACTAAGGAAGCAGAGGCAGGTGGATCTCTGTGAGTTCCAGGCAGCCTGGTCTACATAAATTGCATGCCAGCTAAAACTACATACTGAGATCCTGCCTAAAAACAAAACAACCAAGCAAGCAAACCTAAACTCCTCATGGTGGGACGCAGGGGGCTATGAGCACTTGAGGAAGAGAGTTTAGGCAGGAGGTTTCTTTCTTCCTCCTTAATTCTTCCTTTCTTTTCTTTCAAGACAGGGTTTCTCTGTATAGCCCTGGCTGTCCTAGACTCACACTGTACACCAGGCTGGCTTCAAACTCACAGAGATCTGCCTGCCTCTGCCTCTGGGAGTTCTGGGATTAAAGGGGTGTGCCATCACACCTGGCCATAAGGCAGGGAAGATATTCTTACCAATCTTAGTAACTAGTGGTGGAGACAGGAGAATTGCTGGGGAATTGCTGGCTTCCAGGCTAGGTCAGGCTACCTCACCTCAGAGTTACATCAAATAGTGACAAAAGAGGAACTGTTGGCATCTTCTGGCTTCTGTTTGTTCATATACTCAAAACATGCCTGTGTATGCACGCAGGCCATTCTAATACAAAATATTTTAATAGTAGTAGTATTCTTAAAACAGGAAAAAAAAAATCAAAGGTGTTCACTAGCACCTATGTTATGTTTAAAAAGTTCCAGCCAGTAGAAGAAATAAGTGAGGCATATGTTATATATTACCATTTGTATAAATGACAGTCTCAAACTAAATATTACCTTCCTGGAAAGACTAAGGAAACAATAACAACAACAACAACAACAAATCAATATGTGAACTTAAGTAGGAAATATCCACAAACAAGTAGCTTCTGAATAAGCCAACAATAAATAACCATAAAAATATAATTGAACGAAAGATACACTAGAAAAAGCAATAATAAAACCAACACAGGAACTGAAAAGGATGCAGGACTTACAAAGCCAGCTATTACAGATTCCTGCCACCATCCAGACACATTAAACTCTCCCTTTAAGACAAGGAATTTTCAATCTCCCAGTTCCTCCAGCTCATCTGCTCCCCTGAGCGACAGACAGGCTTGTAATTTACCATCCCTATAGCTTGCCTCCAGCCCATCATCACAACTGAACACTTCCTGCTGACATCACCTGTGTGCTCTCCACTCACACAGTTATTTTGTGTCTCTGAGTTCATTTGTGTGAAGGCAAGACACTACTGACACTGGGTGTTGTTCCGTAGTCACTCTAGGCTAGGCTCCCACGAACACGTCTGTACCAGCTGGCTGTATGATGTTTGGCATCTATCCCAACTACTTAATCACGCTAAAGAGAAACATGTAAACTCTGCCTAAAAAGAGAACATGCTTACCTTTGACATTTCTTACAAAGCCCTGCGTGAACGAGCCTTGTCTTACTCCCCAGAAAGGTCCCTGAGGCTATTTCCTCTCACTGCACCTCAGTCACAGTGAAGCCTTTTCAGTTGCTTGGGAAAGATGAGGCTCACTGCTGCACAGAGCAGCTGTTTCCTCTGAACTTTGCCCTATCACCCTCCCAGCTTTTCTCTCAGCCACTGCTTCCTCGGGGAAGCCCTTCCCTGACCTCTCTCTCCTCAAGTACTCAACTACACTGCGACCACCAGCCACTTCCACTTTAAAGGACATAAAGAGATGGACATTTCTTTCTGTATATGCGTGAAGCCCCAGATCTCAGACCCCGGGAAACAAGGATTTGTTCTCATCACAGCAGCATTATGTAGTATATAAAAAACAGTCAGTATACGTTAACTCATGAATAGCAGGGTTAACACTAAAAAGCTACAATAATTTTTAAACAATATTTTTAAAAATTATCCTAGAAAATGAATGCAAGACTAAGAAACGGTGGAGAGAAAATTCAGAAACAGAAGCAGAATATAAAAAATTATGTATGTGGGCTGGAAAGATGGCTCAGAGGTTAAGAGCACTGCCTGTCCCTCCAAAGGTCCTGAGTTCAATTCCCAGCAACCACATGATGGCTCACAACCATCTATAATGAGATCTGATGCCCTCTTCTGGTGTGCAGGTGTACATGAAAAATGAGCACTGTATATATAATAAATAAATAAATAAATAAATAAATAAATAAATAAATAATCTTAAAAAAAAGTAAGGTTCAAAAAAATTATGTATGTAAAAATAATGGTGGCTTCAGAACTACCATTTACTTAGTGGTGTTTTCACTAACAAGTGAAAATAGTATGAACTAAAAATGAATTAAATATTTAAAGATAAAACAAGAAATTTTCATAGCCTATGCAACACACCTATAATCCCAGCACTCAGGGAGGCAGAGGCAGGCAGACTTCTGTGAATTTGAGGCCAGCCTGGTCTACAGAGTAGTTCCAGGATAGCCAAGGCTGTCTCGAAACCCTGTCTTGAAAAACAACAACCACCAAGCCAAACCAAACCAAACCCAACCAAACCCAACCAAATCAAACAAGAAACCTTTGTAGTCTAGTAGTCTAGCTTATTAATATCAGCTTTGAGAAGCATGGATAGATTGAACAGTATAGTATGGGAAGGGGAAGACTACAAAGCAAAGAACTGGTTAATGTTTGGTACCATGAAAATTTAAATCTACATGTAAATTATCACAGAAATAAAAAACTAAGGAACTACAGACAAATATTTAAAGATGTAATAAAGGGTGAGTTCAACACATTGAGCCTAGTAAAAAAACTAAGAACAGAAGAAAAATGGACATGGGTGCAAATTCAAAATGTAAGTAGTTAAAAACACCAAATATGTTTACTCTCCTAAAAAACAAAAAGGGTACTAAATGCTAACATTTACTTAATGCTAAAGAATTTTAAAAAGATAATAGTGTTTGCAGGCATGCCAATAAACACTATAAATCAGAGAACACATTTTCTACATCTTTGGGGAAAGCCATCTGTCAATGCATACACAATTTTTCAAAATCCTTCAAGCTCTTTGGCTCAAAAATTCTACTTCTGAGAATTTACTATAAGAAAATCATTCATGTATGCAAAGCTATGTAGGTCTGCCAGGGCAGTATACAAAAGTAAGTCCTCAACATCAGAGAACAGGCTAAATAGTGGCATATCCCTATCATTGTATGATATAGACATTTAAAATGCTGCTAAAGAATATATAATAGCATGGAAGAAGCTTATGATCAATTACTGACTGAAAACCAATGGAGCCTACATGATCCACAGGAACAGGCTAAAGTTTCACTTTGAAACAAAATCCTTTTCTACTCTTTTACAGTATAATTCACATATGAGCTTAGGGAGCCATCCATGGTGATTAACCTTTCCTTATGACAGGAAAATAGCTACAAACAAAAGCTTACTTACTCTTCCAATTTCTGCAGTCCAAGAAACAACAATGGTATTTGGTACTGTGGTGGACAATCGGACAAGTGAGGTGATATTAATTGGTCGGCTAGGTCGCTTTGGTTCCACACCATTTTTAGTAGGTGGAAGATAACCCTAAGGAAAAAAAATATAATTTATTTCTATTATTTCCACAATTGTTTCCATTCTTTATCTTTTTTTTTTAAGGATGTATTTATTTATTATGTATACAATGCTCTGTCTACATGTACACCTGCAGGCCAGAAGAGGGCATTAGGTCACATTCTACATGGTTGTGAGCCACCATGTGGTTGCTGGGTATTGAACTCAGGACCTCTGGAAGAGCAGTCAGTACTCTTAACCACTGAGCCATCTCTCCAGCCCATTTCCATTTCTTAAAAACCAAAACAAAAAAAATTTAGAAAGTACAGGCTAGAAATTACAAATGTTCTCATGAAAAAGTAAGGAAGTAAACACGAGTTACCTAGGCAATGGTCTCTCTAACTAGCCTACCAGCCTCATTTTAACCCTGAGAAAAATATCTGTAATAGAAATCCAAAGTCTCTTAACCCTAAGAATCAAAATGAGTTCATAGTAAACAAGGAGCTTTTCTGAGGGAAACAAACACAGCTCCCATCCTCACCCCATCTAAGGCCCAGCAGTATCCCAACCCTACTCTACTACGGGCATACAGGCCCACGGGCGTATAGCTGCGACTGACAATACATCTCCCATAAACACAGAATAACACTGATGCTACCTACTGTGAGCAATTCAAATGCTACAATTTTCTCTCCAGGTTCATACCACAACTGCTTACTGAAGTCAGCAAATCTCACCTAGCCACATATAATGACACACAGACATACATACAGAATGTCTCCTTCCTGTGGTAGAGTGGCTGAACCCAGGGTCTTTTTATACTAAACAGGCACTTGACTACTCACCAAGCATCCTTAGTCTCAGAAATGGTAATTAAAAACATCTAAGATGACTTATGTAATAATCACACAGGTAATGTAATTCAAAAATTGCTTTTAGAACTTACTGGAAGGCTGCAAGGTTTTGTATTCACTTTCACACAAAGATTGGGTGGGAAGTGATCTTCTTGTGGACAACTGGTTTCTGACAAACAAAACCTAAACAGCAAAGATCAAGTTTAATTTTCCTTATTAAAAGAGAACCTCTAACATTTTTTATTTGATAGTTAACTTGAAAGATGATCAATTTTAAAACAGAAAAAGAGCAAATAGAAACAGTATGTTTTACATGAAGAATAAACATAGACAAACAGGCTTTTAAAACAAAGTTTACCTTTGAACAGAGGTATAAATTTGTGATGCTTTAAACAAACTGGAAGAAAACGAGTCAGTCTAGATGTTGAAAAACATTAAGAATTTACATAGCTCACAAATGCATAAAATCTAAGTAGATAATAGTGTTCCAAGTTACTACGAATATGTGTAAATCTACTACTTAAATTCTGCAAGTCCAGCAAACTTATGCACACAGACCAACCACACCTGGACCCATTCGAAACCAAATAAAAACAAACACAAAGCTGAGCTATGAGTCACAACTGCACAGAACTACAGTGCACACTCTGATACTGGAGGGACTTCACAGCTGCCTCCTGGTTCTGTGCAGTTGTAACAGACTGAGTCTACGCTGGGGAGAGGAAGCAGTAAGGAATTGCCAGTAAACAATTTACTTCTCGGTGTCTGGAGTGACTCCAAGTGAGAGCAAGCATTTCACAACTGCCTCCTGCTTCTACAGCAGTGAGTGTAAGTGCTGTGCATGTCCACTTCACACTGCTTGGGATCCGGTTGTCTCTTGGAGCAGTCCTTCAATCTCATAAAACCCAGCCACAGTAAAAACAACCCTTGTGTGTGCCCGTGCCCACCCCCCTTGCTGTGCGTTTCTAAACACATACATAACATACCATGCTCAACCCATATGCCATTGCTTGCATGCTCCTGTCTTGGGTGGCTGCCTGCTGTGCTCTTCCCTGTAGACACTACCCCTCCTGACCAGTGAGCCAAGAAGCCCTTTCACTACGAGAATCAAAGATGCTGAACAGTCACAGCCTTTGGGCTACTTCTGCATAAATTAGAACACTGTTTTAAAAACTCACAAAACATTTTTAAAATTAAATGAATAATTTTTTGGGAAAAATCAAGGCTTACTACAAAATTTATAACTTCTCATTCTGCTGACTTTTATTGAGCAAGAGAAATAGCTTTAAGAAATTATTTTCTATCCCCAATACACACCTGTACTTCAACCCATTTTTCCAGTGAGCTCGTGGCACTTTGGGCCCTCCCTGCTTATTCTGCAGCAGAGCCATCACTGTAGTCATCTGCTCTGAGAGGCCTTAGTCTGCCAGTCGAAAGCAGTGCTGGAATGTGCAAGTAAAGGAATCACTTTGCCATGTCAGAGCATGAGTGTGTGTGTGTGTGTGTGTGTGTGTGTGTGTGTGTGTGTTGCTACTTTTGTTTTTATTTTTGAGACAGGTGATTGCTCAGATTACTACCCAGGCTGGTAGCGATCCTGCTTCTGCCTCCTGAGTGCTAGAATGGTGGAGTCTGTCACTACAAGTGACTTACAATAATAAAAGGATGCCACAGCTCATAATTATTCCAGTGCAGTAATAAATTCAAACATAGGCACTACGATACCTGCACCTGTAGGAAAAGAGTAATTCATACAGTGACTCTAGCTTTTGAAAAACATGAAGGCAGAAGAGGGACCAACAGCAGACAGTTTCTGTGAAATGCTTCACAAGGGCGGGAGCAAGAGGTCCACAAGCGAAAACTGACTAGATGTTTAGTAATAACCAAATTATTTTTCATGATTTAGATCAAAATTCATAATGAGATACCAGAAAGAACACATACATCTTAAATAACACAGAGGCTTAGCAATGGGAAGATGGAAAGACAAGGAGAATGAGGACGATTGTATTAAGACACAAAGACTGACTCAACAAATGTCAAAAGCAGTACAAAATGGCTTAGGCAGTTTTTTCCATAAAGATCTGGAGATAAATTTAATTAAAAGTGGCTGAGAAGCTGGACACAGTGGTGCACACCTGTAATCTCAGCACTCTGGGAGGCCGAGGAAGGCAGATCTCTGTGAGTTCGAGGCCAGCCTGGTCCACAAAAGTTGAGTCCAGGACAGGCAAGACTACAGTGAAATTGTGTTGAAAAACCAAAATAAAATAAAATAAAATAAAACAAAAGGAAACAAGATAAAATGGCTAAGAAAGGCTGAGTATGATGTCTTACAACTTTTAATCTTAGCACTCTGTGAGTTTCCAGATCTCTGTGAGTTTGAACCACCCTGGTCTATATAGCAAATTGAAGGCCAGCCAGGGCTACATAATAAAAACCAGATTCAAACAAAAAATTAAATTAAGAAAAGGGGGGGGGGTACAACAGTCTTCTATGTATTTGTAAGAACACATTGTGCAGGTGAGGAGGCCAGAAGAAGGCAACAGATCCCATGATCTGGAGTTCTGCAGTTCCAGGAAGCTGGGAGCTCCTAGTAACCAAATTCTGATCCTCTGTAAGAGCAGCAAGTGCTCTTTTTCTTTTCTTTTCTTTTTTTCTTTTGTTGTTGTTGTTAGGGTTTCTCTGTGTAGCCTTGGCTACTCTGGAACTCACTTTGTAGTCCAGGCTGGCATCAAACTCAGATCCACCTGCCTCCCAAGTGCTGCCACTAAGCCATCTCTCTAGCCCCAGCTAAACCATTTTAACTGTCAAGATTCCCTTGGAATTTCTAAATTAGCTGCTGTGTTGGTTAATCTTATTGTCAACATTAACAAGCTGGCATCATCTAAGACGAGGGAACCTGAAACGCTTTCTCTAAGATGAGGCTGTAGGCAAGCCCACAGGGCATTTTCTTAGTTAGTGACTGATGTGGAAGGATCCAGCTCATGGTGGGCTGGGGCCACTTCTGGGCTGGTGGCCTCACTACTGTAAGAAAGCAGGGTGTGAGGCACACACTTTTAATCCCAGCACTCGAGAGGCAGAGGTAGGTGGATCCCTCTTAGTCTGAGGCCAGCATGGTCTACATAGGAGGTTCCAAGGCAGCCAAGGTTATGTAAAGAAACCCTGTCTCAAAAAATAGAACAAAGCAACAACAACAACAAAAGAAGTAAGCTCATGATCAGTGTTCCTCCAAGGCCTCTGCATCACCTCCTGCCTCCAGGCTCCTGCCCAGTGTGAGTTTCTGCCTTGGCTTCCCTTAAGGGACTGTGACTCAGGATATGCAGACAAATCAACCCTTTCCTCCCTAAGTTGCTTTGGGTCATGACAGTTTCATAACAGCAATAGTAACCCTAAGACAGCTCCCTTCAAAACATGAGCCAAAATAGTTGCATATGAATATGAAATACCAAGCATACTCATTACATCGTATCTAAACTATGGCTTTCACATTTTATTTTGGTCTTGGAAGCCTAGATAAGATGAAGACAGTGGGACTTCTAGCCAATGGTGTGCACTGACTGGGTGGAGGACACTAAGAAGGAAGAGACAATGGCAGCTCTAGTGTGGAGCCACAAGTAAATATGCGCTAAAAGCAACATTTGAAACAAGTGGAAAATAAGTAGCTCACACCAGTAATCCCAGCACTTGGGAGACAGAGGCAGGACTGCTGTAAGTTTCAGGTCGTTTCAGGTTACTATGTGAGACTCTACCTCAAAAGCAAACAAGTAAGAACAACTCCCACTCTCCAAGGGGGACGGCACTGAGAGACAACTGAACAGGTAAAGGCGCGCGCGCGCACACACACACACACACACAGCAAATAAACAAACAAATAAGCCAGGTGTGGTAGTGCACTCAGGTGGCAGAGGCAGGCAGATCTCTGTGAGTCTGAGGCCAGCCAAGGATACACAGAGAAACCTTGTCTCCAAAATACAGGAAACAAGCAAACAAAAACCATAAATCAATGTGCAGAAAATATGCAGACCCAAGAAGTACAGAATATTGCAGCACCACGCAATTCATTCTGAGGGCACTGCCTTTTATTCTTTAGTTTGTTGATTCAGTTTCATAGCCTGCTCCTGACAAGAGGGCAAAGCACCATTCAGGCACAATCAAACCTTGTCAATGCCTTTTAGAAACAAGTCTTAATCAAGGCTCTTCCTGTTGCTTTAGTGTGTAAAAGCGCCTAAGTCCTGCCATCTCTAGGCTTTCTCAGCAAGTTTTATCTCACGAGTACAGAGGTGAAGTGAGAGGTATTGCATGGCTCCAGGAAGCTGGGCTGGTGTGCAGACTGAGCTCTTTTCTGGCCCACTGGTGCAATTTTAATCTATATGTGACTGTTGTTGCCAGGTTTACAGCGAAAACAACTCACTGAAGAAATCAGCTGTTTTGTTTCCTTCTCTTATTCTATCCAGACATGGAAAAAAAACCAAAGTGGTTTATATAGGTTTAAAAAAGAAAAAAAGGGGGGGGGAAAAAAGAGCTAGAGAGCTTAAGAGCTAGCTTAGTGGTTATCAAAGCCATCCTCTTGCAGAGGACCCATGTTCAATTCTCAGCACCCACATGTCTATAACTCCAGTTCCAGGATTTCTGACACTCTCACACAGACACACATGTAGGCAAAACACCAATACACATGAAATAAAAATAAATAAATCTTAGGAGAAAGATAAAAAAGATTTCTTAGATGCCCTCAGAGGGAATGGAAGGGCCTAGAAACAAAGTTTGAGAAGGAGGCTGCAAGCCTGCATTGACATGCTGCTGTACATTTCTGAGAACATAATAAAATGTCTCACTCACATGGGCTCTGAACTAGGGCACACTAAATCACAGTGAAACAGGATGGGGCGGGTTAGACTGTCTGTGCATGAGGGCTGCAGACTGGTGGACTGTCTGCCTCTTTGGTAGAGAAGGCAAAGCTGAATTCACAAAGATGCTCCAGAACTTCCTCCCAGATACTGGGTCAATGCTCATACCAGCACAGCCACGCAAAAGTCAACACTTCAAGTGTCTTAAAAGGCACCATCAGTTGCAGCTTCCCAAACACCTGAGGACCACTATGGAGAAGACCCAAATGGGGCAATAAGCAGAGTCTCTCAGGATGCTTTCTCTTCTTAGGTAGCTCACCTAATATCTGCAATACATTTGTTGAAAATTGAGACTTTTTGAAAAATTAATTTGAATATGTATTATAGTCAACACTGTACCTTAATTGGACCTGCACTGTGAAGTCACATTTGGTCCCAGAAATATCCCTAAAATAGAGTAAGAATAAAAATTATTTTTAAATATATACATGAAGACATTGTCATTCCATTCCTAAATACCAGAAATGTCAAGAATGCCCGTGTGTGTGTGTGTGTGTGTGTGTGTGTGTGTGAGAGAGAGAGAGAGAGAGTGTGAGTGTGTGTGTTGAGAGAGAGAGAGAGAGAGAGAGAGAGAGAGAGAGAGAGAGAAGAGAGATATAGATGCTGGAGGCTGAACCCATTTACCATTTCCTACATTGGTCCTGGCTTACACCAAACTGCAAGTCAGACTGAAGGTGACTTACATGGAACTGCTGATCTGCTGCACCTGTTGTGGTGTCAAGGCAAATGCAAAACAGGTTTCCCGAAAGCGCTGGCTGTTGTCTGATGCTGAAGAAGAAAAGAGTTACATTTTAATAACCTTGAAGTTTCTCAGTACAGAAGACAATAGCCAGAGCCCCATCATTATTAACTAGAGTATATCCTAGAGATCCTAGAGACCAGACAACGAAGGCACCGAGAATTAACAAATATGCTAGATGTGATATATCACACAAAAAGGTAAGAGGCTTAATTCCAGAAATAGCCCGTTAGAATTCAAATTCAGAAAATATATATCAAATATTAAAGCACAACTAAAAGTTGTCTAATTATATGCACATTTCTGTAACACTAGTTTCATTTAAAATGTAATTATATAAAGTCATTTAAATATACAGTTTCTGAGCTAATAGACAAACATACCTGCTTTGATATCTGCACAGGTGAAATTGTATTTGGTTTTTAAAGTAAAGGAAAAATTTCATTGTCTTCTGTTTATATTAGGCTTGACTGTTTTGAGCTAGGGTCTTGCCATGATGCTATGTAGCCAAGGTCAGCCTCAAACATAATTCTTCTGTGCCTAGATCCTGAATGCTGTGACTACCAGTGTGTACCACCACACCTAGATCCTGAATGCTGTGGCTACCAGTGTGTACCACCACACCTAGATCCTGAATGCTGTGGCTACCAGTGTGTACCACCACACCTAGATCCCATACAATATCACATACAGCTTCTCTTATTTCGTTCACTTCTCAAAAAATAAACAAGGTATAAGAAAAACACAAGAACAACAACACAAAGGATGGAGGGCGAGGAGAAAAGAAAGCCAGCAAGTAGGCAGGTTAGCATGTGTCCTTGTAGGACAAGAAATTCCCCAACTAGGCTAGGATCAACAACAAGCCACTGGCTTTCCAAGAGACATGCAGGCAGACACTCACGCGCACACACAGACATGTACACAAGGTCCGGGTGCCAAGCACAGAGTGACGGTTGAATAAATAGGTAACTTGTAAACATTAAGAAATAACAGGCCTGGGATGTGGCTCCTCAGTGGTAGGCTGCTTGCCCGGCAAACTCCTGTACCACATCAACTGGGTGTGGTGGCACACATCAGCAATCTCAGTACTCAAGAGGGAGAGGCTGGAGGCTCAAGAGGTCACAGTTATTCTCGGCTACATACTGAGATTTTTTAAAATTGATAATAGTCATAATACATCTCAATTGTTATACCATCCGTTTACATACAGAGTTTTAAAAGGTCAGACTGGGTACATTAAGGTCCTGTTCTTAAGGGGAAAGAAATTGAACTGCACCTTTCCAAGCTAATTTTCTACAACAAAAGAATCACTAAGATTATCACCATGAATTCCTGGCTGAGGGCGAAGACTGCAGAGAAGCTAAGTGCTGGCTAATTTCAATCTCTGGCTTAACTGGATTTGTTCTACTTGCTAGAAACATGTAAGCCACGCCGATTGCAGCATGCTTCATCAAAAAATCTGCACAACCACCAATGGAAAAGAGCACAGGCCTAAAATTACATCTCAGGGCAGGAGCAGCATCTTTCAAAGGCTAGATTTGCATTTCTGCTTCATGTGTGAGGAGAGGCTTTTTCTTAAAGAATCTATCACCAAGGAACGGTTGCTAACCAGAAAAAGTTACCGCAGTTGTGAAATGACAACTGGCAATGGCCAATAACCAGGGAGCAGCGTGCAGAAAAGCAACTGGCCTCTGTCAGCAACCTAAGCGGCTGGCTTCTTTCTCAGAGGATCCTTGAAGGGAATGTTTCTGCCCAGCAGGCCTGGCCTAACTTAAATCTTTGGCTCCACTCTAAAACAGCGCTAAAATAATCTCCCAAGTACAAAAACTCGTATTATTCACTAGGCAAAAATTTAGACTAATTTTCAAATATGTGACTACTGTGAAGTTTCCGATGGGTACAGATAGCCAAGGACAGTGGCACACGCCTTTAATCCCAGCACTCTGGGAGGCAGAGGCAGGCGGATCTCTGTGAGTTTGAGGCCAGCCTGGTCTACAAAAGTGAGTTCAGGACAGCCAAGACAGAGAAACCCTGTCTTGAAAAACAAATAAAATAGATAGGTACAGATTTAGAAAGACAAGATGATGGCTAAGACAATGTGGCTGCTTCTTTTATCCTATAATGACTTAATAAGAGCTGCAATGCTAGAGAGTCCACCTACTGGTGCCGAAAAACACTGGCCTAGTCTCATCTAGAGCAACCATTTTTCAAGTATTGGAAAGCATGGATGCCTTCACCTTTTCTATCAGACATTTCTCTTGACACACCCTAGGCTGTGACACTCAAAAGGCCACCATAACCAAACACACTCTTTCACAGCATTTATTTTTGTTCAAAATATCAGGAGCCCCTGTGTACTGGCCCAACTCAAAGCAAATGACAATGCCCTTCAGTCAATGAAGTGAAGCAGCTTTCTAAGCTCCACCATCTTTTTGCCCCGCTGCCTCCATCCCAGAGCACAGAACATGAAGCACAGCCACAGCCAGTAGCATATAGAGAGACAAACCTTTGTTGTTACCCATGCCATCTGTCACTCTTTGACATACTCCAGAAAGACCATGACAAGAACACTACCATTGCCTACAGTTACCATCCAGTGTCGTCAACCCACCTGACCATCATGAAGACAAGCTCCAAGCCACCTCCAGATGGTGGCACTGAGATTAGCAAGCAGTAAGCTGTCAGGGTTTCATATGTGTAGGTGGCATAGCTACACATCTCCTACTTCCCAGTCAATCAATTCAGACATGTACAATTTCATGTTTAGAAAGTATGTTCACAGACTGCACAGATGGTTCAGTGGGCACAGCGCTTGTAGGAGTTTGTGTGGATTCCCAGCACCCATGTAAAAAGCCAGTCTCGGGGCTGGGAAAGACGGAATTGATCCCTGGCACTTGATGACCAGCCTGTGCAGCTGGGTGGGAGCTTCAGGCTCAGTAAAAGACTCTATCTCAAAAACCAAGGTGGAGGTCGAAGCTCTCTCCATCTCCCTAGCCCCCTAACCCCAATGATTTCATGAATAATAACAAGAGTATTAAGTAATTGTGTTTATGTAACAGCCAGCAATAGTTTATTCATCTACTAAATGCCCTTATTCTGGTCCACAAGGGAGCTGCTGCCAATTTAATGTGTGGCTCTCAGTAACTACTTAGTAGTTTAATTTACATTAAAAAAAAATTCTTAATGCTTGTTTTTGTTAAACCTTTTATTTAGTTAATTGTCTGATCTTACTCTGTGCCTACTTATATGTCTGCATAAAGGTTTCATATGTAAAAATATTAAAATCTTTGGAAATTTGCTACAAATATTTAAGAGTCTGGTAACTTCCCCCCAATTTTGGCTGCATTTTTGGATGGTATAAAAGTTAAATCTGGGCCAGAGAGATGGCTCAGCAGTTGTTAGTGCTTGCTGAACAAGTTCAATGCACCTACAGAACCAATGCGAAAGCCAGATGTGGTGGTACATGTCTGTAGTCCCAGCACTCCTGTAGTGAGATGGCTGGAGCCAAGAGAATCTCCCAGAAATGCCTCCAAGCCACCTAGCTTGGAAACCAGGCAGAGGTGAACAAAAGACAAAGTAAAAAGCAAACAAAGTAAAAGGCAAAGACTCACATTAGAGATTGTCCACTAACATTCATGAGCGAAACATCACGTGTGCCCTTATACATGAACATGTATACACACCTATCACACATACATAAAATATATTAATCAAGAAATCTCTGAAGTTAAATTTTCATGTGGTTTGCTCTATTAACCATCTCCTTTGGAAATTCCTATACTAATTAAGACCACGACATAAATTTTGTTTGTTTGTTTGTTTGTTTGTAGTCAGGGTTCCTCTGTGTAGCCTTGGCTGTCCTAGATTCACTTTGTAGACTAGGCTGGCCTCAAACTCACAGTGATCCGTATGACTCTGCCTTCCAGAGTGCTGGGATAAATTTTTTTATTTGTTGTTTCTATATAATTATTTTATACATTTGAAACTTATTATATGATCTTAAAACGCTAAATTTCTATTACTTCAAATTGCTTACAGGTATTTGTTAAATAAGCATACTTTCAAGCCAGGTATGGTGGTGCCAAACTTTAATCCCAAGACTTAGGAAGCAGAGAATTCTAAGACAGCCAGGCCTATAGAGAGAGAACCCGCCTTAAAAAAAAAAAGCAATAAAATAAAATAAAATAAACCCACTACTTTACAGGTTTGCGTGCTAATAGAAGGATCCAGGCTACTTTTTTTTTAAAGCTGTTTTTCCATTGATCGCTTTTGGGAGGGAAGAAAGACTCAGTCTGCATCCAAACCTGTGATGCTCCTCTATTAGCCTCTCCAGCACCAGGGTTTCTGAAGTGTCCACGCTCAGCTTCCATTGCTCTTTTGCGAGAATACTACTTTTAATTCCTATACTTCATTTTGCTTTACCATCACATTTAAGTTTCTCCATATTCATTCCTTGCCGTCACCCCCAAGAACAAGGCTCTAATACAAAGTCATCTAGACAGATTCTCAATTATTGGGGTATTTTAGGGCCGTATTGCGTGTGTGTATACACGTGGAGACCATAGCCGATGTTGGATATCCATCCAACCTTGGGACATGATCTCTCACTGAACCTGAAGCTTAAAATTCAGCTAGTCTAGTTGGCCAGAGATCCTGGGATCCATCTGGACTGCTGAGCTATAGGCAGGTTCACACCTGACTTTTTCCTGTAAACAGTGTGGATTTGAACTCAGGTCCTATGCTTACAGAGTGCTCTTACACACTGAGCCATCCTAAGTCCTGATGTTATCGCTAATTTTTAAAAGACAGAGTTTAGCTACGTAGACCAGGCTGGTCTTCAACTCACAGAGATCTGCCTGCCTCTACCTACCTTTTGAGAGCTGGCTACTATTATGACCTTTAAAGCCCAATGATATTTCAAGTAGAATTACTATAAATCTATAGCTTTGAGAGTGTGTATGTTCACATCTCTAATCTTTCTGCTCTGGAATATTATACCTGTGTCCACTGATTCATAATCTCAATGCTTTATTTCCACCACACAGCTATTCGGTGTTCATAAATATCCTTTTTATACAGAATATCTACTCACAAGAGATGCCCAAATAAGCAGGCCCATAACAGAGTATAACCAAAAACTAATGAAACCAACCACTATATACTGCTGTGGAGTAAGCTTCACATATTAGAGGCTGGAGACATGGCTCTGTGGCTGAGAGCAACTGCTGCTCTTGCAGAGGACACATGTTTAATTCCCACATGGTGGCTCAACTATTCATAACCCCAGTTCCAGGGGGGCTAATTCTCTCTTCTGACATCTCAGAACATCAGGCATAAATATGGTGCATGTACATACATGCAGACAGAACACTAACATACATTTAAAAAAAATCTATCATTCAAGAATGTAAGAGAAACTAAAACACAAGATAAAGAAAAATGCAACCCAGTTCCTTTGGTGTAAGAGAGGAATAATATACAAAGGGAACACTCAGAAGGCACAGACACAGAAGGCTTTTTGACATGGGTGCCAAGGAATCAAACCAGGTCTCCCTGTTTTTGTTTTTTGTTTTCGAGACAGTGTTTCTCTGTGTAGCCTTGGCTGTCAGGGACTCCCTTTGTAGACCAGGCTGGTCTCAAACTCAAAGAGATCTGCCTGCCTCTGCCTCCCAGGTGCTGGGATTAAAGGTGTGCGCCACCACGCCCGTCTTCTTTCTTTTCTTTTTTTTGGTCACAGCAAATATTTTATTGGATGACCCACATCCCAAGCCCTAATCAATCAATATCTAGTCATAGACAGACAGGAGTAAAAAGATCCAATGTGCTCCTCCACAGCTAGAAGGTTAGAAAGTAACAGTGATATCCTGCGCATTTAAAAAAGCTAGGATAAAGGAATGTTTTCATTATAAAGAAGCAGTAACTGAAGAAACATACATGATTTAATAAACATTATATTACATATAGAGAAATATCACATTATACCATTAACCTGTATTATTTTCTCATGTCTTCTTGCTCATTTAAAAAGTAAAATCATGGAACTGATGAGATGGCTCAGGGGTTAAGAGCACAGGTGCAGTTCCAAAGGACATGGGAGGATATATTTCCCGGACCTACACGGCAGCTCACAACAGTCTGTAACTCCAATTCCAGAGGATCCAGCACCCTCTTTTAGCATTGTAAACATGTGGTACACAGATATAACATACAGGCAAAATACCCATACACATAAACTAAAAATGAATGACTCTTAAAAAAAAAAAAGGTGGGCGTGGTGGAGCATGCCTTTAATCCCAGGCACTGGGGAGGCAGAGGCAGGCAGATAAATGTGATTTTGAGGCCAGCCTGGTCTACAAAGTGAGTCCGGGACAGCTAAGGCTACACAGAGAAACCCTGTCTCGGGGGGAAAAAAAAACAAGGTGGAGAGATGGCTCAGAGAGAGGTTAAGAGCACTGGCTGCCTTCCAGAAGATCTGGTTCAACTCCCAGCATCTACATGGTGACTCACACCCATCTGTACCTCCAGTTCCAGGGGTTGTGATAGTCTCTGCTGGCTTCCATGTATATTGCATGGAATATACACTAACATACATGCAAGCAAAGCACCCACATGCATAGATAAATGAATCTATTTTTTAGAAAAGAAATGTATCGTTAGACAATTTACTTGTCATGCAAACATTGTCAAATATTCTTTATAATCTAGAGACTTCTGACACTAGCTGTAATGTAGCCAGACAACCATTGTATATTTATCCCTGACCAAAATATCTTTATTCAGCACATAACTAGATAAACATTTTAAAAGATTTATTTGTTATTATGTATATAGTGTTCTGCCTGCACGTACACGGGCACACCAGAAGAGAACGCCAGATCTCATTAAAGATGATTGTAAGCCACCACATGGTTACTGGGAATTGAACTCAGGACTTTAGAAAGAGCAGCCAGTGCTCTTAACTTCTGAGCCTCTCTCAGCCCCTAGATAAACTTTTATTTAACAAAATTTGGCTTGCATTCTGCTTATATCTTTTTTTTTTGTTTCTTTTCTTTTCTTTCTTTTCTTTTCTTTTTGTACAGTGAGTGGACACTGGTCAATACTTTTCTTCATTGAGCACAGTGCTAGTGAAGGTGTATCTAATTTACTTTATTAATCAACTCATTGAAGACATAAATTATCCAAACTTTGTTTTATAAACAAGGCTTTCATAAGCATAGATGGGTACTGCTCACACAAGTTTGAGTTACTAAGCAAACTAGTGCCTCCAGTGTAGCCTTCTGTGCTTTTTTAAAACCAGGGTATTCTAGGGAAGAACATGTTCTATAAAAGGCACCTTTTAGTTTCAACCATGCTGTATTTCTTGGTTACTAACTTTAAAGTAAGTTTTCTAGAATATGTACATGATATATGCCAAAACACAGGGAGAAGAAAACGAGATTAAACCGTAGCTGAGATCCTGTTATAAAGAAACCTCAAGAACAGTAAACTCAATGCTGGTTTTAGGGAATTAGAGGACTATGTAAAACCTTATGTTTATGTAAAACTGTATGCTAAAAATCTCTGCTGGGAGTGGTGGCACACACCTTTAATCTCCGCTCTCGGGAGGCAGAAACAGGCAAATCTCTGAGAACAGCCTGGTTTGCAATGTAGTTTCCAGGACAGCCAAGGATACACAGAGAATCCCTGTCTCAAAAAACCAACCAATCAAACAAAACAAACAAACCTCTGAGATTTAAAAATGTTAGAGTTTCTGGGCTTTCCTCCCAAGAATGAAAATACAGGTTCTAGAGACAGCTCAGCAGTAAGGAGCACTTACTGCCTCCTCAGAGGATAAAGATCAGTTCCCAGCACACACACTGTGGCTCTAACTCCAGGTCCAGGGATGCAACACCCTCTTTTAACTTCTTCAGGGCCCAGCCACCCCGAATGGGTGCGCGTACACTACACGCATACACACAGAGGCAAAACACTCAAGGAAGGGGGGAAGGAAGGAGGGAGGGGACAGGCAGACATAAGACTCTAGTTTCTTTGGGTTCCTCTAGTTGGATCACTCAGACGGGTAACAAACAGAATGAAAGAGAACCAGTGAGGGCACTACACAAGTGAGTTTTGAAAAAGCAGTGATTTTAAATTTATAATAATAACAACAACAACAACAACAACAACAAATTACTGTTTCAAAGACTGTTGTTGAAATGGCCTTCAAATTAAATTGCTGGTACTTAGTTTTCTAAAAACAACCAAAACTATAACATTATACTTAAAAACAAACAAACAAACAACAACAACAACAAAAACCAGGATTATAAAGTGCTTTAGAGCCCTAGCACCAGTGTGGCCCTCTAGGACTGCGTCTCACTGGAATGCAGGTAAACCCTCATCACCCATTTAGCTCCTCACTACATTTGCAGTTGCCATCTGGGATGCCACTGTCATCATGTCTCCCTCTCGCTTACAAATCATTCTTGTAGGCTCCAAAGCTCTTGGGGATGAACTTCTCTTGCTTCTCTACTGTAGTGTTCAATACAATTCTGCTTGAGTGCCAGATTCAGCAAGTGGGGTGGGGTTGCCTATTTGGTGATGAAGTGTCAGAATATGTGACAAGTGACCCATCACATACCCACAACAGCTAAAACAAACAGCAAGAGATAATGCATGTTTTTGTTCTGTGTGTGTGTGTGTTGTTGTTGTTGTTTGAGACAGGGTTTCTCTGTATAACAGCCCTGACTGTCCTGGACTTGCTTTTTGGCCAGGCTGGCCTTGAACCCATAGAGATCCGCCTGCTGAGATTAAAGGCATGCGCCACCAACGCCCAGTGACAATGCATGTTTTAAAAGAAGAAGAAAAACAAACAAACAGGAAGTAGGGAGAGAAGAGCAACTAAAGGGACAAAAGGAAACCAAATACCAAGAGAGCAGATAAGAAGCAAGTATACTGACTGGGTCAGGCACGGTAACAACGCCTTTAATCCCAGCACTCAGGAGGCAAAGACAGGCTGTTCTGTGAGACTAGGCCAGCCTAGTCAACACAGTGTCTCCGACTAGCCAGGTCTATGTAGAGAACCAGTCTCAAAAACTTAATTTGGGGGCTGGAGAGATGGCTCAGAGGTTAAGAGCACTGGTTGTTCTTCCAAAGGTCCTGAGTTCAATTCCCAGCAACCACATGGTGGTTCACAACTATCTATATATAACGAGATCTGGTGCCCTCTTCTGTTGCACAATCATACATGCAGGCAGAACACTGTATACATAATAAATAAATCTTTAAAAAATTAATTAATTAAAAAAATTCAGGAGGTGGCGGTGCTTGCCTTTATTTTTCCCCTCTTTTTTGTTTTTTGTTTTTTGTTTGTTTGTTTGTTTGGGTTTTTTTCGAGACCTGTCCTGGTGCTTGCCTTTAATCACAGGACTTAGGAAGCAGAGGCAGGCAGGCCTCTGTGAGTTTGAGGCTTGCCTAGTCCATAGGGCAAGTCCCAAGACAGCCAAGGCTACACAAACGAAACCAAACCAAAAATTATATATCAATAGCATAAGATAACTCAATTAAAGGGTTGATATGAGACTAGCAGTTATCATCAGACAGATTTTAAAAAGATGCAATTATAACCTATTCATAAGAAATTCATTTCAAATATAAAAACATGAATCCAAATAAAAGGTTCAACTGAACGGAGTACCACATGTCTACAAGCCTGGTTCTCAGCAGGAGGAGTACAAATTCAAGGCCATTCTAAACTAGGTAATAGGACCCTGGCTCAAAAGGTCAAAACCAGCTAATTAAAAAAGACATACTTCTTAAGGGGAAAAAAAAAATCCTACAGGAAATCTTTGTCAGGCCATAGGCAAAACACAGACATGACAGATGTAAACTTCACAACTGAGCTCAGTATGACTGCAAAAAATACAGTGACCAAGTCACTATACCAATGGACAACTGTGTCCAGCAGCAAGCACCAGAAGCAGTTCCTGCAGAGTCTCTGGTTTCCAGACTTACCACACTATACAATATTCAATGTATTCAGTTCTAAACAAAAAAACTGGAGGTATCACATCAACAGAAGCGAACTGAGAGTCCAGAAGCAAACCCCAGCACCTAGGCCAATACTTCCTCATAAGGGAAAGGATCTCTCCAAGAACGGGGTCAACTGGACAGTTACTGACAATAGAATGGAGACGGATCTTCATCTTGTACAGTTTATAATTCTGTTTTCAAGGCAGGGTTTCTCTGTGTAACAGCACCAGCTCTCCTGGACTTGCTTTGTAGATCAGGCTGGCCTCGAACACATAAAGATCTACCTGCTTCTGCCTCCGGAGTGCAGGGATTAAAGGTGTGCACCACCTCACCCAGCTAAAAATTAGTTCAAATTAAGTGGAAAACTAACTAAATTTGAGTTAAAATAAAAACCTTAGAATAATATAAGGAACTAAATCCTCATGTCTCTAAACTTGACAATAGCTTCTTAAAAAATATAACACAAAACTCAGGCAAAAGAAAAATAAGGTGAAATTCTGTTTTAAAAAACTAACTTTTTTGGCCGGGCGTGGTGGCGCACGCCTTTAATTCCAGCACTCGGGAGGCAGAGGCAGGTGGATCACTGTGAGTTCGAGGCCAGCCTGGTCTACAAAGCGAGTCTTGGACAGCCAAAGCTAACACTGAGAGACTCTGTCTCGAAAAACAAAAAACAAAAAAACAAAACAAAACAAAATTTAACTTTTTGGTTGGAGAGATGGCTCAGAGGTTAAGAGCACCGACTGTTCTTCCAACAGTCCTGAGTTCAATTCCCAGCAACCACATGGTGGCTCACAGCCATCTATAATGAGATCTGATGCCCTCTTCTGGCAAGCGGGCAGAATACTGTATACATAATAAATAAATAAATCTTAAAATAAAAAAAAAATAAATAAACTTTTTGCCAGGTGGTGGTGCACATGCCTTTAATTCTAGCACTTGGGAGGCAGAGATAAGCAGGTCACTGTGAGTTCGAGGCTACACAGAGAAAACCTGTCTTGAAAAAACAAACCAACAAAAAACAAAAACTTTTCATATATTGAGCAAAGGACATTATCAAAGGATAAAAAGACAACCCACAGAGTAAGTGACATTCTTGTAAACACACACAGGATAAGTACTGACATACAACACATACTAACTCCTACAGCTGGCACAGCAGCCTCTACTCCTCCATGGTCCTCATCAGGCTGAGGTGAAGGAATGCAAAGTGCAGGCCAGTCTGGATTCCACAACAGGACTGTCACCAAAAAACCAATTCAACAAAACAACCAGCTACTACAAAAAGGCCACCAATTTAAAGGACTATAGAGTTGGCTCAGTCATTGACACGCTTGTCATGCAAGGACGAGGACTGGAGCTTGATTTCTAGAGTCTCAGCTTAATCCTAGCGCTTGGGAGATGGATGCAGGTGATCCCTGAGGCTCGCAGGACAGCCAGTCTAGTGTACTTGGCGAGCTCCAGGCCACTGACAGCTGTTTGAAAAAGCAAGGTATACCGTGCGCCCAAGGAACAACTCCTGAGATTGACCTCTTTCCCTGCTCCCCAAAAAAGAGGAAGAATTAAAAGGACAATCCAACTTAAAAATTAGCAAGCAAACAAAAAACTAGAACAGACATTTCCCCAAGTAATATATACAAAAGTCTAATAAATACACAAAACGATGTTCAAATGTTATTATTCATTTAGGAAATGCCATCAAAATCTCAATGAGGTACCCATTAACCTATTAGTACAGCTATATTAAACAAAACAAAACCAAACAAAACCAGTCCCTCCTAAAGAAACAACACCCTTCCCTCAACAACAACCACCAAAAACATTACCACCACAAATGATCCAATGTAGGTAAGAAAATGGAGAAACTAGGATTTGTGTACATTGCTGGTGGGAATGTAATATAACTGCTGCCACTCGGCCACTGAATTAGCTTGGTGACACAGAATTGCCATATAGACCAGTAAGTAATTCTATTTATGGTTCGCACTGTACAAAAGAATCAAGAGTAGGGATCAGAAGGATACTTGTATGTATAGCAATATTCATAAAACGTTTTATTTACAAGAGAAAGGTGAAATAACCTGACTGTCAACAGAAGAATGGACAACATCTGGGATCAGTATGCCCAGTGAAATAAACTGGATATAAAATGACAGTGTATGGTTCTACTTGTAGGAGATGCCTAAACTAGGTAAATTCTTAGAGACACAAAGTAGACTAGGCTAAGACCCTTTCTACATCAGTTACAAAGTTACCGTTGGGGAGGTCTACTGAGGTGCGGCATTTGCTATTATCACCAAACTGAATTTCACCTAGAAATGGCAAGATCAAAATCAGCACTAATGAACTGGAATTCATAAAAATCAATAATTTAAGCTCTTGGAAAGAATCTATTAAAAGAATGGAAAAGTCATAGCATCGGAGAAAATATTTTACAAGTCCATTGAAAAACTTAGAATACACACACAAAGGTCACTAACAACAGCAGCAGCAGCAGCAGCAATTTTTAAAAAGTCATTGAGCAGGGCTGGAGAGATGGCTCAGTGGTTAAGAGTGCCATCTGCTCTTCCAGAGGTCCTGAGTTCAATTTGCAGCAACCACATGATGGCTCATAGCCATCTATAATGTGATCTGATGATAATATAGTCATATACAATAAATAAAATTTTTTTAGAAGTCACTGAGCAAAATATCTGAAGATATTTCAGCAAAGGACATGGATAGCTAAAATCCATTATAAGATGTTCAATGGTCTTAGCTGAGAAAATCCAAACCAAAATCGTTGGGTGAGGCACAGTGGTACACACCTGTAATCCAGAACTCAGAAAGGCAGAGGCAGGTAGATCTCTGTGAGTTCGAGGCCAGCCTAGTCTACAAAGTGAATCCACGACAGCCAAGGCTACACAGAAAAACCCTGACTTGAAAGACCCAAAAATAAAATAAAATAAAAATAAAAAGATAATAGTGGCTGGGACCAAAATGGCTCAGGGAGGAAAGCCTCTCTGGGCATGTGACATGCATATATGAACATATCACAACAAAACCCATTATTTAACTTTTTATTTATTTCTATGTTTAACAAATTATGCATAAACATGTCATAGCCTATAATGATATACAGATAACAGGTTTAGATAAAGAATGATTTATTAAAGTCAATGATTTCAATATACAATTAGGAGACCTTTGTTTTCCTAAATGCAATAGGAAATTACATTAAAGTCTCAGGTTTGAAGTGAAATTACCATAGTGTTTTGAGTAACTGTCATCAATTCTGAAGGTTCTTAAGTTCTAAAAGCGCAATAGTTTGATACTTTGCTAAGACAGGAGTTTAAATACTGGCTATTTGGGGTATAGGAAAAGTGTCCTTCAGTTAGTGCAACTGTCTCTCAGCCCTCAAGTGTAAACAGAAGTCATGCAAATTCCCAAAGCATCTTCTGTGGCATGTGGGTAAAAGCATTCTCATGGTGTGCATCAGTAAAGGCTGCCGGATGTTTACAGGGCACACTTATGACACTTACTTTTCAACACGCTTCCTTTGTAAGTATAAGCTGCCAAAGTCTCATCTTTAGGAAAGACAAACAAGACCTAGAAAGTTCACCCTTTAAAGTTTTTGCAAATTATTCCACAAAGTGATGAACTAAGTAGAAGAAGGGGTTGAGGTGGGGGGAACACACTGTATATACAAACTCAGAACACGGGGAGCCAAATCCTAGGCACACAAAAGCGAGGCTATGAGGCCCGACACAGAACACAGAGCTCAGTTCATGCTGTACTTTCATTATTCTACCTTACTGCAGAACAAAAAGCTAAAAATAGTCATCCTTCAGTTATAGAATACTTTTTGCTGTCTTGGGGAAGTGAAATTAAAGCACCTATCTCTAAAGGTCAACCTCTTAGTCTTTAATGAGCTCTGGTTTACTCAACCCCAAATTTAGTAACTATGTGATTTTTGGGGGGGGGGGGGGTAAAGATTCATTTATTATTTATACAGTATTCTGTCTGCATGTGAGGCAGCAGACCAGAAGTGGGCACCAGATCTCATTATAGGTAGTGGTAAGCTACCATGTGGTTGCTGGGAATTGAACTCAGGACCTTTGGAAGAACAGCAAATGCTCTTAATCTCTGCGCCATCTCTCCAGCCCCACTATGTAATCTTTAAAAACATAACTGCAACAATAGAGCTTCATCCAGTCGGCCTTCATGTGACCGGCTGACAATGAGAAGTGGAGCCATTTGTTGCAAAAACCTCTCCTTAGTTTATTTATATTAACAGCATTTTAAAAAAAAAACGTCTCCATAAAACCTTTAGTCCATCACAAAATGAATTCTTTGGGTTTAAATGTATTTTCTTGAGATAGGTATACATCTGAAAACATTTTTTTGTTTTCATTTTTATTGTTCCATGAAACTTTTCTCTTAATTTCCTACTTCATGTTAGCAGGCATAAACACCAACATTTTTCAAAATATACTTGGAGATGTTCTAGAAGGAAAGAAGTATCATGCTGAAATTTTTTTTGGGGGGGGGGTTTGTTTGATATTTCATACTACCTCCTGCTTAGAGACATATGAAGTATACATTATCACAATGAAACTCGGTTTCTAAACACATCAGGTAGACTCAAGAGCTGGTGATGGCATCCCCTGAAGTCAGGATTTTATACAACATTGGTAAACATGCTAGTAGACATTTCTTGGAACTTGTCATCAACCTCTGTCATTCAATCATTTTGTTTGTGGCTTTATCTGCAGATTCAGAATTAAAATACACAACCAAAGGCTGGGCCAGAAAATGTGCTGGCCATGGCTGACTGGTCAAGGGCTGGACTTGGTAGTTGACACAATTCAATAGGTAACCTCAGGATTTTTGCTGCAGATGTCAGGACACAAGAGCATTCCTTCCTTCCTTCCTTCCTTCCTTCCTTCCTTCCTTCCTTCCTTCCTTTTGCCAGATTTGAGTCTGTAAGCAGTCCAAATATCCTGGGAACCACAGAGCCTAAAAGTGGTATCAACACCCAAGAAGGAAAGGCAGAGAATAAAGATCATGAAAAATTTGTTGCACCAATATTCACTTAACAAACACTGAGCATCTACTATATATAAGATATTGTAGTCAGGTGGTGGTGGCACACACCTTTAATCCCAGCACCTAGGAGGCACAGGCAGGGGGATCGCTGAGTTTGAGGCTAGCTTGGTCTACAGAATGAGTTCGAGGTCAGCGAAAGTTACACAGAGAAACCCTGTCTCAAAAAACAAAAAGAAAAATTTATGCTAGGTAATGGGATACATCAATAACAAGTAGACAAAACCCAAAACCACTGCTCCACAGCCCTCACAGCACCTGCACTGCAAGAGATGTTAGAACATAATCATATATATGGGTATTTAGATGTTTCACACAAGTATTAACATCTCAAGTAGAAGATGATGAAGTAGGCAGTTGTGTAAGATACTCCATATCTGGGGGCAGGGGAGGGGAGACAACCTGTGGCTAGCTCTCAGACAACAGTAACATATCTGAAAAATAGCAAGGCCACCAATGTGATTCAGGCCAAGTTCAGGAAGGGATAACTGCAGCTAAATGTAACACAAATAAGCTCTGCAATCCTGGCTACTTGGAAGGGTTGAAGCAGGAAGACAGAGTTCAAGGCCAATCTGGGCTACACAGGGAGACCCATGCTCCTGAACAAATCAAACAATCAGAGAGGTAATGAAAGAACAAGCTTATAAACACATAAGTGCGCTGCTGATCAGATAGTTGTAAGGCTAACCACAAGTACACACGCAGAAGAATAACACAATTAGTTTTTTTTGTTTTTTTTTTTTAAAGAATTACTCTCACTGCAATTTTGAGACTGTTGCAAAGGAGGTAAACAGAGATGGCTGATCCAGGAAGGAGAACAGAGGCTCAGATCAGCGCAGTAGCAGCGAAGGTGCTCAGATTCTAGATATACCTGAAAGTATAGCCAAGAGGCTTGCCTAACTGACAACAGCGGGAGCCTAACCAGAGTCAGATGTGGCATAGGGTTTCTGACCCAGTGAGAAGATGACGGCATACTACGCACAGACCTTAGAGATTGTATGTATGCCTAGCACACCAAGACCTCGGTGGGCTTCTCAAAGCTACAGACAACAATGAAGATGTCTTCAAACAAGAGGGAAGAAGATGGGCTAGAATTCATTGGGAGGGTAAGACGGGAAGGAGAGAATAAGAGGGGAAGAGGAGAGGCTTACTTCTGTTTTTTCAGTTCAGATAAGTTAAATTTGAGACACACAACTGAATCATGATATAAATTAAGCACTTGAAAGAAACCCGAGAACCCCTGTTTAAATAGTATTTACAGCCTTGAGACTACATGACATCACCAAATATAAACAGAACAGAGAAAGAAGGAACAAAGGAGTCTGGGAAGAAATGACTAAGGAGAAGTGAGGAAGGTAAAGAGCGTGTATCCTGGAGTCCAACCAAAGCTATGAGGAGCCTTCAGAGACGTGTCCACACGAAGGGAAAGGGAAGCCGTGCAGCAAGAGGACAGACCTGGTTAGGGGTCACTGCCGTGGAGCAGAGGGGACAAACACCTGACTGAATGGCTTTGCAGAGGCTAGCCCGTGAGACTGTGGAGTGCCCCCACAGTTGGGGCAGCAGCGAGGCAGGAGACCTGAAAGGGCAAGGAAAGGGCTTGAGATCCTGTGTCTTCTCTCTGCACCAAATCCTTTATGTTTTTGGTTATGTAAATTACAGAATTAACTTTTATTCCCACCCAAGTAGCAGGTAAACCAGTTGCAATAGTTTTGAACTATTATTTTCTAGTAGTTGTTTTGTTTTTTCCTTTTGAGATCAATTGCTCTCAAACTCCCTACATAGTAGAAGATGCCTTTGAACTGCGGATTCTCCTCCCATTATTTCTCAAGTTTGAGAAATGTGAGAGCCACCGTGCCTAGTATCTAACGATTCTCTTCTATAAGAAGTCTTAAATAAGAATACAGGGGCTGGAGAGGTGGCTCAGAGGTTAAGCACTGTCTGCTCTTCCAGAGGTCCTGAGTTCAATTCCCAGCAACCACATGGTGGCTAATAATCTTCTATAATGAGATCTGGTGCCCTCTTCTGGTGTGCAGGCGGCACACATGAGAACAGAAGTCTATATAAATGATAAATAAATCTTAAAAAAAAAAAAAAGGAATGTAGTGGGGGTGGTAAAGAGATGACTTATGTGTAAAGAACATCTGCTGTTCTTACAAATAACCTGGGCTTTTATTCCCAGCACCCACACAGCTCACAACTGCCTGTAACTCCAGTTCCAGGGGATCAGAGAACTCTCTCTTTTAGCCTCTGCAAGAAGCATGTGCACACACAGTACACATTTATACAAGGAAGCAAATGCTAATACACTTAAAACTCAACTTTTTAATGAAAGATTATTTATTATGTATACAACATCTGCCTGCATGTGTGCCTGACCTTGAGAATATGGCACCAGATCTCATTATAGAAGATTATTAGCCACCATGTGGTTGCTGGGAATTGAACTCAGGACCTCTGGAAGAGCAGACAGTGCTCTTAACCTCTGAGCCATCTCTCTAGCCCCCAAAACTCAACTATTTAAAAAAAACGTTAAAAGCAAGAATACAGCTGGGTGTGGTGGCACATGCCTTTAGTCCTAGCACTAGAGGAAGAAGAGACAGGTATATCACTGTGAGTTCGAGGCCAGCCTTATCTACAAAGTCCTGGACAGCAAGGGCTACACAGAGAAACCCTGTCTGGGGATTTAGACTCTTCTACCAATATTCTTGATATATATTATACTACTAGGGATTGTCTTATAAAAATATTGGCTATGCTTAGATCTGTACACAGAGAGGTAACACAGAACAGCCTCTGTAACACTATTTTAAATGGGGGGGGGGGGGGGGGAGGGGAGGAACCTAGTGAAAAGCCAGACAACAAAATATATTGAAGAAATCCATAGCCACTAAAAAAGAATGAGACAAACACTTTCATATGCAGGAATTGTCTCTGGGAAGATGCATAAGGAAGCAAAAGCATCACAAGTGGTGGAGACCAGTGTCTAGAGAATCTTTTCTTGTAACCCTGTCCAGATTTTGGAGGGCCAAATTAGAACACAAGAATGACACGTATGTATGAAAATGCCTTAACATAAACCTGGCATTTGTAAAAAGTCAGCTTTTGTGCCAAGTGAGTATATTATCAATTTTTTTAATTACAAAAGTTATGTATAACAAACTCATGTTAGTGAAGGTCAGCTGTTAGAGCACTCCTATGATCCCAGCACCCAGAAGCATCAAGGGCAGCCTCAGATACTAACAAGTTCGAAGCCTGATCAGGCTATAAGAGATATTGCCTAAAGAAAGCCAAACAAAGCTACATAGCACAACACAACAACTCAAATAGATCAGTGGAGAGAATCAACTCTAAGCCAGGTGTGAGGGAATACTCCTGTAATGCTAACACTCAGAAGTATAAGGCAGGAGGTGCAAAGATTCAAGGCTGCCCAAACTCAACTCAGCTATTTTTGGTGACTCATGCCTAACACCTCAGTATTCAGAAGACTATAGCAGAAGGACTGCCAGGAGCTTGAGGTCATCTTAGGCTAGGAGAAGTGAGTACCAGGATAACCTGGGCTGAAAAGCCAAAATCAACTCACCAATCAACCAGGATGCCTTCCATAAGAAATAAGAATGTGCACGTTTCAAATTTAATAACCATGAAAAGAATTTTATACCATAATTGAGTCTCCCTCCAGAGAAGCAAGAATAGTTCAATATTATGACTAATATAGAAAACCTCCAATGTGGCAGGACACAACATCAACATGCAAAAATTACTGCTGGCACAGAGCAAGACCTCATCTCAAACACCAAATACCAATAAAATTAAAAGAAATGAAATGTTTTTTGTGATATTTCATGGATGAAGCTTGAAAACAGACTAAAATTAAGTAGCTAGTTTTTTTTTAGCTTTTTAAAAAGATTTATTTATTTATTACATATACAATGTTTGACTGTATGTATGCCCGCACACCAGAAGGCATCAGATTTCATTATAGATGGTCATGAGCCACCATGTGGTTGCTGGGAATTGAACTCAGAACCTCTGGAAGAGCAGACAGTGCTCTTAACCTCTGAGCCATCTCTCCAGCCCTGTAGCTAGTTTAAAAATGAGCACAGAGTCTATGAAGTGTCCAGATTTAGACAAGTCCTGAGTCAAAATGCCGGTTAGTGGATGCTAGGAGCTAGGCGGGGTACTTCAAATGGCTGATGCTTCAGGGATTCATTTGGGAACAATGAAAAATTCTAGCATTGAGATGGCAGTGAGAGCTCACGCTTTTGTTCTGAGTCAGGTGATGGCCTATGCCACCTTTTCCTGCCACCATCATGCTGACCTCACCATGGGTGCTCTGAAACTCAAGTAAGTCAGTCTTCCTTCCCTCCTATTCCTCCAGCATTTGTCACAGCAACAGAAAACTTACAGAAAAATGGTACCTGAAAAGTGAGGTCAATTGGTCTCAGCAAAACTTGATTGTGTGGTCCTTAAGGAGTTGGAACTGGTTTCTAGAGCAGTTTGGAAGTCTGGAGGTAATGGTCTGGAGATGCTTACTAGGTGGTCTGGTGACCTCTAACGTAGCCAGGAAGGCCAGGCTCGTCAAGTTTACCACAGGAGTCATTCTGTTTCACTGTGGCAAGGAAGTCACTTCCAAGTGTATGTGCGCTAAAACTTTGTGGAAGGCTAGGTTTAGGTGACTGAGCCACAGAAAATGCCACTGTAACAGGTTATTGCTGGCTGCATTTAGTCACTCTTGTAGTTAGAGTGCTAGCAGAAAACAGAGTTTTGTTGTTTGCTTAAAAAAAAAAATCCTGGGAAACTTTTGTTGTGAAACAATTTGTCCATATAAGGAAAGTGTGTAAAGTTGGAGCCAAAAGAAGTGTGGCTGCTGATGAAATGGCAGCCTATTACTAGGAAAGATACTTTTAAGACACCTCCAGATTGCTCAGACACCACCCATCAAATCCTATCCAAGCAGGCTCAAAGGTATAATGGTCATATTAACTCATTTCAAAGATTTTGTTTTGGCTTTTTTGTTTGTTTTCCGACACAGGGTTTCTCTGTTTATCTCTGGCTGTCCTAGAACTCACTCTATAGACCAGGGTGGCCTCAGAACTCACGACATCAGCCTGCCTCTGCTTCCCAAGTGCTAGGATTAAAGGTGTACGCCCAGTAAAAGATTTTAAGATGAGTTCTAGGTACACTGTACACAAGGGAAATTGATAGAAGTGTTTCCATCAATCTAGACAGAAACCAAGATATGACCCATGGAGGCCTGCCTTCTGCTGGGACTGGTGGAGAACCTGGCACTCTCCAATGCTGCTAGTTTCTTCATGAGTACAGAATACAAGAATTATAGGGTCATGAGAACTACTACCCAGATTTCAAAGGAAGGTCTGCAAGGCCTGACACTACGCTGCTGGGCTAGGATAGCTGGAGGGCAGTCCCTGCAACAGCCATGCTGAGGCCTGTGAGGCCCCAGACAAAGGAAACCCCAGAGAGTCAGAAGTGGCAGGACACGAAAAGATTACCAAAGAACGCTCCAAGTAGTGAGGAGAGCGAGACCAAAACACAGACAGGTAGAGGAGATCGTAGATCTCATTACTGACTTATTTACAATTTGTCTTTTATTTTTTTAAACATTTATTTATTTATTATTATGTATACAGTGCTCTGCCTGCATGTACACCTGCAGGTTAGAAGAGGGCATCAGATCTCATTATAGATGGTTGTGAGCCACCATGTGGGTGCTGGGAATTGAACTCAGGACCTCTGAAAGAGCAGCCAGTGCTCTTAACCTCTGAGTCATCTCTCCAGCCCCTTATCATTTTTTTTTTACATTTTATATGCATAAATGTTTTGCCCGCATGTATGTCTGTACATCATGTGTATGTCTGCTGCCTGTAGAGGCTAGAACAGGGCACTAGATCTCCTGGAACTGAAGTTACAGATGGCTGTGAACTACTACGTCAGAGCTGGGAACAGAGCCTGGGTCTTCTGCAAGTGTCTTAACCACTGAGCCATTTCCTCAGCTCCTTAAACTTATTTTGACAACAAATAATACTATTTCCTAGCTGCATTTCTCTCTTCAGTAACTTACCTATTCTTTAGTTTTGTTTGAGAACAAGAGCCTCACTATGTAGCCCAGCTGGCCTTGAATTTTCAACCCCACACACCACCTCTCCTCCCCACACACCCTGAAGTGTCTGGAGTGCTAGGATGAAGAGAAATTTTCAACCACAACCCATATTTGTTCACTTTAAAATTTTGTTTAACTGATTCTTTTTTTGTACCCTCTCTCACAGTGATGTATCATCTTTGATTCATGTGTATCTTTGATTCCTTTTCCCACCCTAGGGACAGGAGCCATGGCCCAGCAGTTAAAAGTAGTGCTGTTCTTCCAAAGGACCTGGGTTTGATTCCCAGCACCTACATGGTAGCTTACAACAGTTTGTAATTCCAGTTGCAGGGGACCTGGTGCCCTCTTCTAACCTCCATGGACGCTAGGCACATGCATGCAGGCAAAACACTATACACATAAAAATAATCTTTTAAAACTTGTTTTTCTGGTTTACAGCATTTACTACTCTGATTTCAGAGGACCCACGTTCAATTCCCAGCATCCACACAGTGGCTCAAAACCATTTGTAACCCTAAATCCAGGCGATCAGAAACCTTCTCTGGCTTCTGTAGGCACAAATATAGTGCATATACGTAAGTGTAGGCAAAGCACCCATATACATAAAAATAAATTAATCTTTAAAAAAGTTGTTCCTACTTGATATTCATCTTTATACTTGAACTTTAAAAATCTTCCATAGGGAGTTGTGGAGGAGGGTCTGGAAGAGTTAGGTGAGGCATATGAGTGAATATGATTGCAATACACTGTATACATGTATCACATCCTCAAGGGAAAATATCTTTAAATCTTTTTTTTAAAGATTTATTTCTTATTTATACAATATTTGCCCACACATGTGCCTGCTCACCACAAGAAGGCACCAGATCTCATTACAGGCGATTGTGAGCCACCACGTGGTTGTTGGGAATTGAATTCAGGGCCTTTGGAAGAGCAGATGGTGCTCTTAACCTCTGAGCCATCTCTCCAGCCCCTATCTTTAAATCTTAAGAATAAACAATTATATAATCAGGTTTACCAACCATTTCCTTTGATTTTTTTCTTAAATTGTGAACATAGGCTACAAATTGAACACCAATCACTGTATGGAGAAGTTCAACATTTCAAAGAAGTGTTAATATTATACAAAAGTGGTTTCTTCTTTATGCAATCATAATATATCAATTAAAATTGTCTGTGTTTGTGTTTTGTGTGTATGCGTATGCACATACATGTGTAAGCATACATGTATGCAAATACATGTGAGTGCGCATATAGATATAGAAAGTCAGAAGACAAATTGTGAGAGTCTATTCTCTTTGCTGCATTGGAAATTGAACTCAAGCTGTCAGGATGACAGCAAGCACCACCAGCATACTAATTTTAAAATTAAATAAAAATTTAACATATAAAATTCTTATTTAAAGCTATGGTTGTGAGAAGGAGGCAGTCAGCCTCAGGCTTCGGGACAACTGTCTATAGTCCAGGAAGAATCTGATTTATGCAGTATGTTTTTTCCTTCAAGCCCTCATCCTGTGAACGACACTGTACTGAAGAATACGTGGATGACTTCTTTTCTTTTCTTCTGATAATGCTCACAAAAGAACCCAATAGTTTTGGATGGAGATTAGTTATTCAAACTCTTTTTTCAGTTATTGTTTAGTTATTTTCATTTTGGGGGCATTACTACTGGCTAAACTTGTTAGAAATAGAATGTAATCAAGATTTAGTTGTGCCAATGAGGGCAGCATAAAGGTGCAAAGGAAATTAGATGCTAAAAGTGCCACCTGAGTAGAGCCACTTTACAGCATGTTTATTCATTGATTCCTTTTATTTTTGTTTGTTTGTTTAATAAGCCAGGGTCTCATGTGGCCCAGGCTGATTTGGATTCACTATATATCTGAGGACTGTCTTGAATTCTTGATTCCTCTGTGCCTCCTGAATATTAGAATTACAAGTCTGCACTATCATGTGCAGCATGAAGCTGTGTTTTGTAATTTGTGTATATATTTTTAATTTTTAAAATATTTGTGCATATGTTTAATTTGTGAATATATATATATACTTTGTTTGCATCTATGTCTGTGCATACCTGGTGCTCATGAAGGCCAGAGAAGACTACTGGCTCTTCGGGGACTGGAATTAAAGAAATTGTGAGCTGCTGTGTGGGTCCTGGGAATCCAAAGAGCAGCCAATGCTCTAACTACTGAGCTATCTCCCAACTCTGATCACTCAATTTAACAGGCTTTATTTCTTATTTACAACTATATAATTGAGCTCTTTACTAGCTGTCAAAATTCCTTTCTAACCAAGAAAGTCTAATAGAGTTCCCAAGATTACACTCAAATACGCAGATATCCATTCACTAAAGCACACTTGAATGCCTCAGGCTTCAGGACAACTGTGTAAATACCACTAAACACGAAGTCAGAATCCGCAGATAAAAAGATTACTGACAAAGCATAGGTAAACCTTGGAGTTTTGTTCTGAAGATCAGTGCTGCCAAACTAGGAAGCAAATGTGCTAGTGAGGACACCCACCTAGAGAGATCCAGTGCCCTCCACTCCCCCAGCCTCAGGCACACAAGGGCGCATTCTGCTTTATTTAGTGTTCACAAGTCCCCGGAAAGGCCTTTCCACCTGCTGCTCAAGGCCTATGTCCATAAATACACTGCCTGATCTCCAGACACTTGCTATTAGGCATATGGAAAAGGAAAACTCAATTATTCAAAATGAGAAGGAAATTGTCAAGTATAATCCAACGTCAGCACCCCTTGGCAGAAAACACCAGTAGCTGATGTTAAAAGATACAGCAGGAGCCTCCTCTGCTTGGCACAAACCCCAACAGGACGACTCACCTTCACTCCCAAGGAGATGGGAAGCATTTGATGCCTTCATTTCCCTAAAGCAAACGCCACGTGTATATGAATGTATACTTTTATACAACCTTCACAAAGAGATTTTTGTTTGTTTGTGACAGAGTTTCTCTATGTAGCCCTGCCTGGAACTCACTCTGAAGACCAGGCTAGCCTCGAACTTACAGAGATCCCGCCTGCCTCTACCTCCCAAGTGCTGGGATTAAAATTGCACCGCCAAGGCCTGGCTCAATTGTTTTTATTCAGAAGATTTTATATGAATGATTTATATACCTTCAAAAGTCTGAAACTATTGCAAATATCTGTATGAGAATACTTCCTTTAAAAAGAAAAAGGCATAGCCGGGCATAGTGGTGCACACTTTTAATCCCAGCACTCAGGAGGCAGAGGTAGGTGAGTTAAGAGGCCAGCCTGGTCTACCAGAGCCAAGTCCAGGACAGCCAAAGCTATCATTGAGAAACCCTGTCTCAAAAAACCAAAACAAAAAACAAAACAAAACAAAACAAAACAAAACAAAAAAAAAAAAAAAGGCTACTGCAAATGTAATTCCACAGTTACCACTTTCCTCACATGCATAAGGGCCCTGAACTTAATTCTACTTAGGAGGAAAAAGAAGAAAAAAAAAAGAAAAAGAAATCTTCCCACTTGCACTGGAGAAACAGCTCAGCAGGCAAGAGCACTGGCTGCTTTTGCAGAGGCCCCAGGTTTGAGTCCCAGCACCTACATGGTGGCTCACAACTACATGCAACTCCAGTCCCATGGACCCCAAAGCTCTCCTCAGGCACTAGGCACAGATGTGATAACACAGACTCAGATACAGGCAAAAGATCCACACACATTAAAAAATAATAATAAACTTTTAAAGAAGACACTAATCTAGCTTCTAAATAAGACTATAAGCCCACAATGGGGCAGAAGGAGCTCACTTGACAGAGTCTTGCCTAGCATACAAGAAGCCTTGAGTTTTATAAAACAGAGCACAGACAGCATGCCAGTAATCCAAAAGCAGGAGGATCAGGAGTTCAAGGCTAACCTTCACCACACAGGGATTTAGAGAGAAGACTGCTCCACAAGACCAGGTGTCAATATAAACACAGCTACCAACTGTCTCATCAACCACCCCACTGCTAGGATCTTCAGAACTCATGTAGCAGGAAACACGGGCCTGCTGACATCCCTGTGATTTTAGGACTTACAAGGCAGAAGCACGGGCTGAGACCCTATCAATTGATTAACTGATTAATTCCAGGTGCAAGCCAAATGTTTTTATGTTGTGTGTTTGTGAAGGTCTGCTCACAACATCCAGACTGGGCGTTTCTAAATAGTGCCCAGATCAATGCTTTTGGCCAAATGGAAGGAGGAAAGAATAACTGAATTTACCTCTCACATTTAAAACTCAAGTGACGCTGTGATCAGTTGTTCAACTATATGCCAAAACAAAGCTCTTTAAGGGCTTTATTTTAATGTATGCGTTTAAAAAAACAAAACAAAACAACCCAGGAGCTGGAGAGATGGCTTAGAGGTTAAGAGCACTGGGTGTTTTTCCAAAGGTCCTGAGTTCAACTCCCAGCAATCACATAGTGGCTCATAAACATCCATAATGAGATCTGGTGCTCTCTTCTGGCATACAGGCACACATGCAGGCAGAATGCTGTATAAATAAATAAATCTTTTTTTAAAAAAACCACAAAACTATTTAATTTCTCAAAACGCAAGATTTTCTAAGATCTACACAAATGAGCTTTTCCGGAAAGAATTCATTTAGGAAAGCAAGTTCTGTATGAATAGGGCCACTTCATTTAAACAACAGTCTTCGCTGGGTTTTAATAGCACATGCCTTTAATCCCAGGTGGGTTTGGAGCCATCGTGGACTACATAGCAAGATCAAGGTCTACTAAGGGCTACATAGTGAAACTCTTTCTAACACTAAAGAATCCAGAAAAGCACAGCCCCACAGCTGTGTCCATCCTAAAATTTACAGGTTACTCCTACTCTTTTTCAAAATCATTCTCATATTCATTAAAGCAGTCCCATGCAACAAATGTTTACTGAATCAAACATCCAGAGATTAATTTTGACTCAAAATCAAAATATTTGCCTCTATTTTAATTCTATGATAGGAATGAAAAACTGGAAACATAGTGACACACTACTCTTGTATTTTTATGTGAAAACACACCACAATGGAGTCAGTCACAAAAACTGGCATTTGAATCACATTATACATGCAGTCAATTATGGTTATTTGCAGCAGTTTTGCTCTATGCAGTCACTCAAGCAATGAACTAGTCTAGTACTAGCAGAAGCAGCATTTGGCTCCTGCAAGCCTCTCTGCTCACAAAACTTACATCAACTAATCAGCACATAGCCTCATTTTGTGCGCTAATGCTCTGTGTACTGTGTATTTGCCTCTGAAACCTACCTGTTTAGTAGTAACTTGTCACTGATTCATCAACCCTAACACAAGGCTGACAATACTGCTATCTCTCTCCTCAGCAGAGCTTATTTAACACTTGTAACTTATATCTCTGTTGTTGTTTCTGGAGACAGGCTCTCTCCGTGCAGCCCTGGCTGCCCCGGTACTTGTCTCTGCCTCCCAAGGGCTGGGATTAAAGGTATGGGTCACAATGCCCAGCTACATAGTGCCTTATATCAACAGTTCTTACACTCAGACCATTAGACAATATTTCAGGGGCCATTTAAAACAGTGGACACAAACAAAAGAACCAAAAAGCTTAGTGACACTTGGGAGACGGAGCCAGGAAAATCCAGAGCTCAAAGTCATCAGCAGCTACATACTGAGTTGAATTTGTAGCTATTTACTTACTAGCTCTTTAGGGAGAAATCAAACATGCTTATCCATCACTAGTACACATGACAATGTCATTAAGGTAGTGATGACGGGAGGAAGAAATGATCGAGATACATTGTTTGCATGTATGAAACTGTCAAAGAAGAAATTTAAAATGTTCAAAAAGTAAGTGTGGTGGTTCACACACATCTTTAATCCCAGCACTTAGAAGGAAGAATCAGGTGAAAGCTAGCCTGATCTACACACTGAGTTCCAGACTGGTCAGAGTACACAGACTTTGCCTACAAAAGAAAAGGGGAAAAAAAGTTCAAAAAACCCCACAGAGTCCCTAAGTAACCTTTAGGTGGTGCACTCAGGTAGTTACAGAGCTTGAGAGACCAAGGCATGGGGACTGCTGCAAGTTTGAAGCCAGTCTGAACTATACAAAGGGAGTTCCAAGTCCCAGGCTACTGCATGAGACCTTCCTTGTCTTAAAAAAAAAAAAAAGGCAGCAACTCCAAAAATTCTCAAAATGTGTTCTCAAGTTTCACCAATCAACAAGACTGAAACACCCAGTGATTTATTACAAGAATCAACTAACTTTTCCTGAAAGAGCCAGACAGTAAATACTTTGGACTACGCAGGCACACATGGTCTCTGTTACATATTCAATGTGTTTTTTTTTTAAACATTTATTTACGGATGGGATGGGGGCACACATGTGGAGGTCAAAGAAGAACTTTTTGGAGTCAATTTTCTCCTTGTCCGTGTGGCTCCCTGGGATCAAAATGAGGTTCTCAGGCTTGGTGACAACCAATCCCCTTACCTACTAACTAGCCAACTCCTGGTACAGTCACTGGTTTAACTTTAACTTTTCTGGAGTATAAAAACAAATTCTGAGGTGGGTGTGGTGCCTCAATAATCAGGAGCCAGAGTGGAAACATAAGGGCTGCTGCAAGCTCAAATCAAGCCTAGTTCACAGTGAGTTCCAAGCCAGCCTGAGCCAGAGTGAGGTCCAGCCTTAAACAACAACACTCTCAGCTAAGAACACAAAGACAGGCCTCAGGTTACATGTGTGCTGGCACAGTTACATAGTAAGACGCTAGTCTTAAAAAAAAAAAAAAAAAGAGGGGGTGGGTAGAGATGGCTGGAGAGATAGCTCAGTGATTAAGAGCATGCACTGCTCTTCCAGGGGAAGAGAGTTCAGTCCCAGCCACCATAGCAGCAGCTCACAATCACCTGTAAGTGGAGCTCCAGGAAATCCAACACCTCTGGCCTCTTTAGGCACCTGCACTCTCTCTCACACACACACACAGACACTTAATACAAAATAATAAAATTCTGGAATTCAGTCTAGAGACCAGGCTGACTTCAAACTCAGAGATCTACATGCCCCTGCCTCCCTAGTGCTGGGATTAAACCACTAAGACATAAGGGTAAACTATGGTGAATTAAGTCAAGCTACAATACCCATATGGGTATGAAACTGGAAACAATGAATGCAGACATCAGAATGAAAATCTAATACATATATTTGAGGAAAGCACCTCAGCACAGTGAGTTTAACTTTCTAAACATCATCTAACGTACTTATCCAGTTTGCATTTCTACTCTCCAAAACAAAACTGATGAACATATTAAATATCATCTTAATCTCACCAACACTTGAATATGTTAGTGACAGCATGAGAGGTCAATGATTAAAATTAAGAAAAATGTTGGGGCTGGAGAGATGGCTCAGTGGCTAAGAGCACAGTCTGCTCTTCCAGAGGTCCTGAGTTCAATTCCCAGCAACCACATGGTGGCTCACAACCATCTATAGTGTGATCTGATGCCCTCTTCTCGTGTGCTGGTGTACATGCATATAGAGAACTCATATACATAAAATAAATAAATAAAATCTTTTAAAAAAAAGATTAGAAAAATGTTTAAAGCCAGACGCTGTAGTACACACCTGTGATCCTAGCACTCTGGGAGGTAGAGGCAGGCAGATCTCTGTGAGTTCGAGGCCGGCTTGCTCTACAAGATTCCAGGGTAGCCACATAGAGAAACCCTGTCTCAGAAAAAAAAAAAAAAAAAAGAATTAAGTTTAAAAGCTTGACTCAATTAAATCCAAGCTATCAACATTGTTCTTTCAAATCTCAGGTGATGTAATGACTGTCCTTCAGGTGATAATGTATCTATATGAATACATATAAACTTTATACAAGCACAGGTAAGGTCTTTAAAATGGTAGAGATCTACATGAGTCAGGCAAGAACAGATGCTTATCTTAAGGAAGAAATAAAAGACAAATAACACAATTCTATGTGTTGGAGGTTGGTCTGGTCTGCCCAAACAGGCAGACTCACATATCCCAAAATGTCTGTAATCTTGCTTAAAAACTTGTTCCTTTCTGACCAATAAAAGCCAACACACCTGGGCAGGGCAAAAGGGACATGGCTACGGTTCAAGGGCTTTGGGGAGAGAGACAGGAAGAGGAGCAGAAAGGAGCACGGCCGGTGTCATGAGTTAGGTAGAGGAGACGCGCCTGACCAGTGTGGATGGAGGATTTGACCCAGATGACGGTAATTGGCAAGTATTTAGGATTGTGGATGGGAAGTAACTTGATAGAAATTATTAGAAGCAGATGGTATGGGCTCGGGGCAGGGTGTAGGATACCTGCCCCACCATGGGAAGTAGTTTAGGAGATTAATATCTGCCCTACCCCAGGTAAACTAATGCTATTTTAAAACATAGCAGGTACCTGTGTCTTCACTGATTGCTAGCGGGTTAGAAAATACTGCTGTAATAATAATTATAGGACTAATAAGAAACATTATTAGGCCATACTGCTAAATTAGCCACAACACCTATGTACAAGATTCATCTATGAAAAAACACAAGTACCATGCATTAACTGTGTAAACATACAAACTTTTTTTTTTAAACAATGATCATACACATAAGCTTTATACGCATTAGGTAGATTGTCAACAAGTGTTTTGTTTATTTGGTTTTTTATAGTTTTGTTTTATTACACATGTATAAAACAAACTACATACAGCAGGGAGAACCATGTGACAATCATGAGAATGAGTTCTATATGTTACATTCATAGTGACTAAAAATATGGAACGCTTCACGAATTTGCGTGTTATCCTTGAGCAGGGGCCATGCTAATCTTCTCTGTATCATTCCAATTTTAGTATATGTGCTGCTGAAGCAAGCACTTATTTGGTTTTTTGTTTTGTTTTTCCTTGTTTTGGTCTTTTTAAGAATGGGGGGTGAGCACTGAAGAGATGGCTCAGAAGTTAAGAGCACTGAGGTCCTAGGTTTAATTCCCAGCACCTACATGGCAGCTTACAACTGTCTGTAACTCCAGTTCTGGGTGATCTGATACCCTCACACTTAATGCATATAAAATAAAATTAAATAGAATTTTAAACAATAATAAAATGTGGCTAGAGCGATGGCTCATCAGTGAAAATCACTTACTGATCTTACAGAGGACCTGGGCTCAATTCCCAGCATCCACATGGTGCCTTACAACCAGTAACTTCAGTTCCAGGAAATCTAAAGGCCTCTTCTGATCCCCAGATATTAGGCACTCACATGAAGGCAAACATTCAAACACATACAAAAAAATTAATAAATTATATATTGTTTTTTTGAGACAGGGTTTCTCTCTAGGTAGCCCTGGCTGTCCGGGAACTTGCTCAGTAGAACAGGCTAGCCTCAAACTCAAGAGATATACCTGCCTTTGTTTCCCATGCAACACCACCAACTGGCTCTAAAAAAAAAATTAAAAAAAAAAAAAAAAAGAATTAAATGGTGTGTTATAAACTGCATGTTGTCAAGCAAACAAACAAACTAGCAAACTGCATGTTGTTTGCTAGGCCAGCAAGATGGCTCTGCAGGTAAGGACGTTTGCCTTCAAGCCTGATTATCTGAACTTGATCCTGAAGATGTGCATGGTAGAGAGAACCAACTCTTTGACCTCCTACATATGCTGTCACATGTGTACACAGAGTACACACACACACACACACACATATATAATAAAATTCATGTTGCTTGGAAATCTTTCTGTATCTTCATTTATTCTACAAAATTCTGCTAAAAGCAACTACTTCCTCATTCAATGATAGAACTGCAGTAATGCTCTCAAAATCACAGGAATATGTTATCATTCTTTCTGCCAGTGCAATGAGCTAATTCAAGACAAGTTAAAGTATATAAATGCAGGTTTATTGGTGCCAAAGAATGGGGCTAGAGGCGTCGCAATGCAGCGGGAGACAGAAAAGTGCATGCGCAGAGAGAGAAGAGAGGAGAGAGGGGAACCAAAATGTCTCAATCATATAGTAAAGAGCCTCTGGGAGAGGAGTAGGGCGGCCCCTCGCTCTGCTGGAGAGAGAGCTCAGAGCATGCCAGCCATGCCCTGTAGTAGGTAAGGACAGAGGGATGCTCGGAGAAGCTGGAAGTCAGGTTTGCCTTGGTTCAAAAAAGGCACCTCGGCTGCTTGTCCCAGGCTTGAAGCCCAGCACACAGCCCCACCCCCATACACAAACGCTGACTAGATTCAGGGGATTGTAAACCAACCAACAAACAAACAAAAAAGACCGGAAGATAGGAAGGGACCATATTGTGGGAGATGAAATTCTCAAAGAGTTAAAAATCTAATTTAAAAAAATCATCTCCAAAAGACTGGTGGCATATGCCTGTAATTCTAGCTCTTAAGAGGTAGAGAGACAGGAGAATTCAAGTTCATACTCTACTTTGTGTGGAATGCCAAGCCACACAAGTACATTAGACTCCAACCCCACTCAAAACTAGTTTCTTAATACTCAGAAATTCCTCAAACTGAAACGTTTAATATTAATGACAGGAATCAACAAACATTTCTATAAGAGACACACAAATACTTTAGGCTCCGAGAGCACACATGATCTGTTATTTATATATTTACCAGCTTTTACATTTTAGGAATATTAAAAACAAAAACCTGAGCTGGGGACAGTGACTCCCGCATGTAAGCTGAGCACCGAGGAAGCAGAACAGGTAAAAACTGCTGTGAATACCATGCCCAGCAGGGTTACAGAGTGAGACCCTGCCTCAAACAGCAACAAAGTTCTCACATAAAATATCACACAAAAACAAACCACTAGAATTAGCTTGCCAGCCACAATTTGTCAAGTACTGATTTCTAACAAGCCAGCATGCAGGAAAGACTACTGTAAAAGTCTATTACACCAAAGGCATCAAAACTCACAACAAAGTTAGTTGTGTTTCACATTAATAAAGTAAGGGGACATCATAGCAATTAAAACTGATTAATGTTGAACTCAATACCTTGAAAAGGAAATCTCAGGGTGGGAAACCTAGTAACAGAAACTTCTAGCATTCATTTTACATGAATAGGAATTTGTCACATGTGTATGCCTAAAGCACATGCCTCCGCTTGAAAAACAGCAGCTGAAAGTTGACCACAACATCAAAGCTCCAATTTCCTTTCATGATAATTAAAACCATTTACACATTCAAGTAATCCAAACCAGTCAGTCTGTTTTAGTTGTCATCAACTGCTGAAAATTAAAAGCAGAATTTAGAGGCTCATGGTGATTTGTTTTCAATTTTAATTCATAAGAAATACATTAATGAGAAGCCAGGCACACTGGACCATACCTTTAAATTCAATGGCTCAAGAGGCAGAGGCAGGAGAATCTTTTGAGTTCAAGGAGGTCTACACAGCAAGATACTGCACAGCCAGAGTTTATACAATGAAACTTTGCTCAGACTTAGTATTAATTGTGTCTGAAGCCATCGGTCACCACACCACCTTTTTACTTTTGTCTAAAGAACAGTTCTTAGATATTTGATTTAATCTAAACTCAAAAGATTCTCATTAGTATCCTGACACTAACACCAAACACAAACTTAATAAAACTGGGTCAAACTCAAAGTCTGAAGGGAAGATGAGAGGCGCAGCAGCTGCCCAGCGGCCCCCCTCGCTCTTACCCAGACTGGTGGGCTTGATCAGTTCATCCAGCAGGTCATAGAACGGTAGCTTTTGCAGCTTTATGTCCGGATGGACTGGGTGTAGCGCTGACGTGAGATGTGGGAGTTCCAGTTCATGTTTAGGTCCCAGAAGAGAAACAGGGAGTAGTGGGGACGATGCAGGGTGACCATCATACGTGAGCTGTGGAATGGTAGATGGAGACAGGGTCGCTGGCATAGGACTTGAATGTACATTGGGGATAGATAAGTCCGCAGGCGTCATAATTTTCTGAGGGAACCGCCGCCTGTAGAGTTCTTTAATTTTCATTTGTACAGCAGGACTACAGCCAGCCTTTAACAAATGCAGGGCTTTTGTAAGAAGTTCGTGTTTGCGTCCGTGCTTGTTCCTCCCAGCGTAGCCCAACAGTACTTGAAGTTCAGAAACTCTAAGGCTCATAACCATTTGCTTAGAGAAAAAAGTGAAACGTAAAATATTAGTATCTGAAACCACAATTTACAATATTCAACAGTTTTTATTTAGCCTCTTCATATGGTTTGCTTAAATGCCAGCCCATTTACCATACTATTTTAAACAAAGCTTAGCCAATTAATAGCAAAGAAGCTTTAAAAGAGTAGTAGCATACTTTACTGGTTTCCATGTGGGATTCTAAAAGACAAAGGGTCAAGTTTGCACTATGCAGGACAATAGCTCACTTTATCCTACTACTGTTCAGTGACATTAACAAGCACTAATTCTCCAGAAGCCCAGATTATGGACAGCAAAGAGCAGCAATGTGCCCTCAAGAGGAGCCTTGCCTTGAGGGAAAAACCTGTTAAGTTTATTAAAGCCAAGCAGCCCACCTCAGAACCAGACACATTCTCAAGTACTATTCTATACTAACTCTGGAATTCAAGGAACAGTTGCTATTTTCCTGTGGCTTACCTCCTTAGTCTTTGCTGCTACACAGCTAGCTGGCAGTCCCATCAGATGCTAAAGCCTGCACTTCCCACTTAGCCATCAGGAATTCCACGTGTACACCATAATGCATGAAGCTACAGGACAGAAATCTACTTACCTTCATCAACACTGTGTTCACAATTTATTTCATCATGTTTCTACTTCCCCCCACCTTCTAAGAACAGGAAATGGAAAGTTAATTAGAACCTCCCATTTTAAAGCAACAGAAAAGAGAACCAAAGAGGAAGGACTGACCCTGACCACACTGCTACTTATGGAAGCCCTCCCTGTCCCTGACAGGACGGGCACACACCTGCAAGCTTCCCATTCTTTAAGTCCTCCATCCCTTAACTGCTGGGTTCTCTGGCCTTGGATCAATTACCAACACACAGTGGCTGCACTGCCTCCCTACCTTCCAGTACCACTCACTTAAACACCCGTTCTCAGCCAGCACATTAGATCAGTGGTTCTCTACCTTCCTAAGGCTGTAACCCTTTGATACAAATCCTAATGTGGTGACCTCCAACCATAAAATTACTTTCATTGCTATTTCATGACTGTAATTGTGCTGCTGTTATGAACTGTAATGTAAATATCTGTGTTTTCCAGCGGGTCGTAGGCAACCCAGGTGAAAGGGTTGAGTAACACTGCATTAGCTGGCCCTCTCAGGTAGCAGAACAGCCCCTAAAGTGACCATGAATGAAGCACTCTGGTGCAAGGTGGCTGGCCAGTCAAAGATCTGTCCATCCCTTCCACTGTTTCCCAGCAGGACCCTCAGGTCCAACTTCTCCCAGCAGTAGATTGAAACTGCTTTATGTCTACATCTACCAGTCACTGCTCTGGCATTGATTTTCAGTTATCTGGCTGCACTATCATTTCTCTCCATCCATGCAGTGATTCCTGGCCCAGACTGAGGCTTTCTAGAACTGGAACCATGACTCTTATCTCCAGCATCTAGAACCAGAGTTTGTTATCAACTATGTGGACAGTGAAGGAATGAACAAGAAAAGCATGACAAGGAATGGAGCTGAAATGTGCAGTGAAAAAAAATCATTCAAATCAAGCTAGTGTGGTGGCGCACACCTTTAATCCCAACACTTGGGAGGCAGAGGCAGGTGCATCACTGTGAGTTCGAGGCCAGGTTGGTCTACAAAGTGAGTCCAGGACACCCAAGACTATACAAAGAAACCCTGTCTCAAAAAAACAAAAACCTCTCAATTCCCACCTCCAGTGACATGCTTCCTCCAGCAAGGCCACACTTCCAAAACCTACCTCAACAACAACACCAATTGAGCCTATGGGAGACAGTCTCATTCAAACATCACACCGTCTTAGTTTTTTTTCCTGTCCTTGTGATAAAATGCTGACAAAAGCAACTTAATGGAAAAGGGTCTATATTGGCTCAAAATTCAGGAGTAACATCCATTACGGTGGGGAAGTAAGAAGACAGGTGCTTAAGGAAGCTGACCACATCACATTCACAACTGAGAGCAGGGAGCACTGAATGCATCATGCTCCTCAGCACCCCTCCTGCTCTCCAATTATAAAAGCCAGCACACACAGCTGCTATTATGGTTGGGGGATGGTATTGCCCATAGTGGGCAGGTCTTCCCACATCAATAAACAAAATCAAGATACTCCCAACAGGCTCACTGAAGGCCCATCTCCCAGGCAACTCTAGACCCTGCCAATTACACTAGAGGTCAATAGACAAGCGTGTTTGTTCTAAATCAGGTGGTGGTGGTAGTGGGGAAGCAGAGTAAAATTTTAGAGATAGCTATCTTTCCTTTTAATTCAATCCCATTCTCTAAGCCACAAACAAAAACAGCAATCAAATAATTACCAAAAATTTCAGTGATGGTAACTTTTGTCCTTAACTGTGAGTGTAAGATTAAATGTAGTGCAGATGTACTGTTGTATTTCTATGAAAAACACACTGACAATTTACATAAAATAAAATCTCTTGCTTGAAGGATCAAAGAAAAAGTTAAATGACAAAATAAACTTGACAGCTGTCAGTTACATTTTGACTGCCTCAAAAAGAGCAAAGCAAACAATAGCAACCATTACAATAATACTTACATAGTATGCACTCAGAAGATACCTATTAGCAACTCAGGATTTCCAGTCTGCTTTTTAAAAGAGGATTTATCATAGCCATGTTTTTGAGACAAACATAATTTTTTACACAGGAAACAAAGACTATATATTCACTATTTTATAGAGACATTTTGAAGAAACAAACAACATGCCTACTAATTGGGGGGGTGGGAATCAATTAAATCAGTTTATTTCAATTTCCAGTCCAAGTTTCAGCATTTAAACTAAAAAAGAAAAAATTATGGCTACGATGTGTGTGAGTTCTCCTTGGTTATCACATGATTATCACTGCACCTAATAACCTTGCCCAGTAAAAAGCCAGGTGGTGGTCCTTGCTATTACTGGAAGAGCTTTCACGTGCTTTTTTTTTTGTTGTTTTTTTTTTTTTTTTTTTTGGTTTTTCGAGACATGGTTTCTCTGTGTTAGCCTTGGCCATCCTGGACTCACTTTGTAGACCAGCCTGGCCTCGAACTCACAGCGATCCGCCTGCCTCTGCCTCCCGAGTGCTGGGATTAAAGGCGTGCGCCACCACGCCCGGCGCTTTCACGTGCTTTTAAGAGGCCGTACTAAGAACTGAAGAAGGAACAGGAAAGGTCTAGCCATCTGAAGCATCACTCAAATGAACGGCTGCAGAGAAGCATGGAACAATTAAATCACAATTCTGAGGTGTTGACATCACACAGGAAAACTAAACATTTAAATACTTCTGAGACGTTGAAATGAAATATATTTTAATCTGCAATATGCTTAAAATTCTTCATGTGTTAAAACTACAATAAAATGAATACTATAACTAAGGATAACCATGATAGCTATCAGAAATCATCACCTCCCAGGGAATTCCAGCATTCTGCTGACTGCATCCTAGGATGATAGAGTTCTCAAAAATCCTAGGGAATTAAAAATGGTTGAAGCCTCTATATTCTGCACAGAAGAGTATTCTGTGAAGGAAATCTTCCTACAGAGTTTTATTTTTTTAATCAGACAGATATATGCGTGATTTTAAACTTCTTTAAAAAATTTTTATTTTTATGTGATTTTCACCTGTATGTGGATACCCAAGGAGGCCAGAGGGGGTCATCAGATTTTCAACTTTTTGGAACTGGAGAGATAGCTAGCTGTGAGCCATCTGATGTGGATGCTGGGAGCCAAACATAGGTCCTCTTAGAACAGCGAACTTTTTTCTTTTTTTAAACCACCGTGCTCTTTTCAGCCCCACATGTACATTTTTTATTTTTTAATTTAGTTATTTATTTTATGTGTATGAGTGTTTTGCCTCCTTATTATGTATGTGCACCGTGTGCATGCCTGGTGCCCATGGAGGTCAGAAGAGATAACTGGATCTCCTGGAACTAGACGTAGAGATGATTGTAAGCTAACATAGGTATAGAAATTAAGCCCTCGTCTTTGGAAAGAACAAGTTCTCTTAACCATTGGGACATCTTCTAGCACATGTACCCAATTTTAAAAGCCTAAATAGCTGGGGCTGGGTGCAGTGGTGCACACCTGTAATCCCAGCGCTCGGGAGGCAGAGGCAGGCGGCCCTCTGTTGAGTCTGAGGCCAGCCTGGCCTACAAAGCAAGTCCAGGACAGCCAAGGCTATACAGAGAAACCCTGTCTGTCTTGAAAAACAAAACAAACAAAAAGCTTATTAGTTTTACAAGAAATAGTTCCTTGCTGCACTCAATTTTAGCTATTTCTTCTGGAATTTTTCACCGTCTATGAGATAGTGTTCTTAGCTGCCAAGTCTCATCTACCATCTACCTCCCCATCATGATCTGTGATTCAATCAATTGACTCTTCTTACATTATTACAATGTCTACATAAAATTCACTGCTGAGCCCAAAGTACATCACAATTACTCTTTTTTATATATAGTTTTGATCTTTATAATCAATATATACCATTTTGTGCCTGATTAATACTCTGTACGCCTACTATCAATTCGTCAGCATTATTCAAACTTTCCCCTCTCAATATATTCAATTATGTGAAGTGAAGCCATTTTAACTTTGGCTGGTATTGTTTTAGATCTTCTATTTCCTTTTTCTGATTCTGTTTTGTTCTGAGTTGTCTTGTTATTTTTTGAGACAGGGTTCTCCCTATATAGCGCAAGCTAGCCTGGAACTTGCTATAGCTCATGCTAGCTTCAAACTCATTATCTTCTCGCACCTCAGACCCATACATGCTAGAATTATAGAACTTTTTCGTCCTAGGCCTGCCACAAGGTTCCAATGTGGACAGTTCGATCAGATCTGGTGCACACTTAGGGTCACAGCATTTCCCTTTGATGTGTTCCAAGAACTCCTATGTATATCCCACACTGAACCCCGTTTCCTTGTCTCTGTTCCTCCTTTCTTGGCTTCTCTTAAGTATTTTCTCTAGTAGATTTCTGAGAAAGAGGGGCATGGGAGGCATCTTTTTATTCCCTGCATTATACAATCAACACTTCCTTACACTCAGTCCTTAAATTTGGCTCAATATAAAGTTTTAGAGAGAAAATCTTGTGCAGAATTTTGAAGCCTAATTTTGTGTTTCCAGTGTTGGTATTAAAAAAGATGGTCTAGGGGCTGAAGGGAAGGCTCAAGCAGTTAAAAGTACTTGCTGCTTTGGTAGAGGGCCCTGGTGCTGGGACTTGCAAGTTCGATCCCCAGTATCCACATGGTGTCTTACCCACTAACTTAAACTCCATTTCTAGGGGATCTGACTCCCTTCTTCTGATCCCCGAGAGCAGGAGCCACACATGCTGCCTATACGTGCATGCAAGCTGAACACTCATATACATGATATATAATAAAAATTTTAAATATTAATTTATTTTATGCATTTGAGTGCTTTGTCTTCACGCACACCAGAAGAGGAATTCAGATCCCATTACAGATGGCTGTGAGCCACCATGTGGGTCTTGGAAACTGAACTCAGGACCAATGGAAGAGCAGCCAATGCTCTTAACTGTTGAGCCATATCTGCAGCCCATATAATAAATGTTTTTAAAACATTCTTTAAGCTTAGATGCAAGGCTTTCTGGCACATGCCTATAATCCCAGCACTTGGGAGGTGGAGGCAGAGGGATCAGAACTTCAAAGTCACCCTCAGCTAAACAGTGTGTTTGATGCCAGTCTGTGTTGCAGACACACATGCACGCACGCACGCACGCACGCGTCTCTATTCCCTACTACACAAGAGGAAAGAGTCCATACTAGCATTAGCTCTGACCTTCCTTATTAACAGCTGTGTCTACATTGTGAGGAAGACTAAGGCCCCCTCCAGCTGTTAAAAATCACTCATTCACACCCTGCTGTGGTGGCTTCAGGTCAGTCACAAAGCAGACTCTGCACTGAGAGTCTTTATCTAATATCACCATATAACCAAGTAGTTAATTATGTCATATTTCATATGTAACATTATTTTCTATAAATCTGAAGTTCTATAATTATATACACTAAAGCCAGGCATGGTGACTCATGCCCTTAAACCAGCACTGGGAAGAGGTGGGAGGACTGACGGAAGTCTACAATCTACAAAATGAGTTATAGCCCAGCCTGGTCTACACAATGAGGTCCAGGCCTGCTAGGATGCAAAGTCAGAGTGTTCCGCCCCCACAAAAACCAACAATTTAGATACGTTAAGGAAAGCATCATAAAATAAAAATACTCTCTCCATTATTTTTAAAGTCAGATTATTCAATGAGACTGAATTCTAAATTTTCTGAGCCATTTTTAATCTTCCCACTAGTACTGGTTCACAGCTGGCACAGTGGTTCCTATCTGTAAGTCTAGCTCCTGAGAGACTGAGGTAGGACTGCTTCCATGTGAGGCCAGACTAGGCTACTACGCAGTCAGTCCCAGAGCAGCCTTAGCTATAAAGAGACATAGCTTTTAAAAAACAAACAAGCAAATAAACAAGAAAAAAAAGAATAAAGATAGAAATGAAAATATAAAACAAATAGTTAATAACCAAATGGGAGTTAGCAATTTGTCAGCAAGGCCTAGTTTAACCAGAAAACCTAGTTAGACAGTTTTTACTCACAGCAGTAAATCAGGTTGGCTGCATCCTTCTCCATAACCCTCTACTCCTGCTCCCCCCATTTCTCATCTGTTATTTATTTCTCAACACAAGACAACTGGAAAGTAATCTGCAGCACCAGCCCTCCAGCTATCACCTTCATCTCTCAGCCTCCATCCCATCACACTGATTACACTACGCTCTCAAAAGATGACAAAATATTGTGACTATATGTAAACAGAGATTCTATTTCCCTTCAAGCAAAGTACAAACTTAACATTTTGAAAGGGTTACCATGGTTTCAGTTTCTGATAGATGATTTACACGTCCTCCTCATCCATGTTCTACCACGTTTCATGAAACATATGGATATAGGCTTCAAAAGCTCCTTCTTGTTAACATGAATACTAAAAATAACAAATCTAACCCAGACTGTTTTAAAATTTGGACACAGTATTAGGTTTAGTTTAATTTAATTTAAAATCCTAGAATTTAAAATACTAACACACTGACCAACTTCATGTGTGGAGAGAGGAAAATGTGGCTCTTATTTAAGGAAAAGGCTGCTCTGCTCTGCATGTGAATGTGCTATAAATGAATGCTTCTTCCATGGTGGTCAGGCACCTACTCTGTACACAGAGGAAAGGATGAGCACAGCGAAGCATCACACGATTTCAACACCTACTGTGTGACAGGATGGTAATACTATGTAAAGGATTCAGATTTCCATACAAATTGGACACTAGCTCATCAAATTGTAATATGGGGGGTACACTTTCACTTTTTTTTTTTTTTTTTTGATTTTTCAAGACAGGGTCTCTCTGTGTAGCCTTAGTTGTCCAGGACTCACTTTGTAGACCAGGCTGGCTTTGAACTCACAGAGATCCTCCTGCCTCTGCCTCCCGAGTGCTGGGATTAAAGGCGTGCACCACCACACCCGGTTTGCACTTTCACTTTTTTTTTTTTTTAGAACCAAATAGGCTTTTATTATTCATATACTTAGTAGAAAAGGGGTTTTAGGGAAAAGGGTGGAGCTGTATGAAAAACTCTGGTGTGGTCCAGCACTACTATTTACAAGTGGGAGCAGCAGTGTCCTCACATCAGGCACAGCAGGTGCACTTGTCTGAAGAGCCCTTGCAGACACAGCCCTGCGTACACTTGGAGCAGCCCACAGGGCAGCAGGAGCAGCAGCTCTTCTTGCAGGAGGTGCACTTGCAGTTCTTGCAGGCACAGGAGCTGGAGCAGCTGCCGGTGGAGCAGGAGCAGTTGGGGTCCATTCTGAGGTCTCGGAGAGCTGGAGCTACAGAGCAAGTAAGGCGCTGGCAGGCAGGCAGGCCGCTGGAGGTCTGGGTGATGCCTAGCAGGCCGGCTGCCCTCTTTATAGTTGTGGGACCCGACCCGAGTGCAAAAGCTACACTTTCACTTTTAAAAGGAGGGTACTACGGGCTGCTGAGATGACTCAGCAGGAAAAAGCCCTTGCTGCCCAGCTTAACTCCCTGTTTAATCTCTGGCAAACCAACACCTATGCCCTAACCTCCACACACTGGCCACACACACTCCTCCCCCCCCCCCTCTCTCTCTAAAATAAAGGATTGCCAGGAATAGTGACACATACCTACAATTCCAGCACTTGGGATACTAGGACAGGATTACTAATTCAAGACCAGCCTAGACTACACAGCAATGCTGCCTCAAGAATCTTTTTGAAAGAAAGAAAAGAAAAGGGAAAAGATTCCTTAAACTTTTAAAACGTTATATTGCTAACTATCAAATGAATCTCTTGCTCTTGAGAAGTAGCTCATATAGTCAGTAGTCTATTAATCTTAGGAATGTTTTCAATTATAGTCTTGTTAGTGACTTGGGTGGATAAAAATAAAACTTTCATGTTAAACGCTTAAATGTGCCTGCTATACATGTTCTAATAAACATGATTAGTTTCCCTAGCACAAATTTGAACCCACAACACAAGACTGCTAGTAATTCCCACCCTATGTGTAAGAAATTTGACACTAAATTTGAGGTCTGACAGTAAGATGATGATGCCTGACTCCAGACTCCTTATTACTAACACACACCAGGGTCTTAGCACAAAGCTCAGGCAGGACAGGGGACAGTGTTACTAGGACAGACACAGAAACGGACAGGAGGGAATACTATAGAAGACCTACAGAAATTAGCTCAACAAAGTGAGGAGGCAGTGGGGTAAGTACATGGTGGCAGTGAAATGTTATAAAAACAGTGCTTGGGAAATTAATGAAGTAACTTAGGGAAGTCTAACAAACAAGGATTCTAGCTTAAAAGTTACAGCTACCAGCAGAAGCTGTTTATCTCCATGAAAGGTAAGAAGGGGCTGTGACAAAGGAAACAAGAATTCTAAGAGAAACCATAAGCTATGTTCTGTACTCTAGCTATAGGTGGGTCTTTTAAAAATCAGTACTGTCAGCCGGGCGTGGTGGCACATGCCTTTAATCCCAGCACCAGGGAAGCAGAGGCAGGCAGATTGCTGTAAGTTCAAAGCCAGCTGTGAGTACAGAACAGCCAAGGCTACACAGAGAAACCAAAAACCAACCAACCAAGCAAACAAAAAGAACTACTTCAGAGTACGAGGCAGAACCTACTCGAGGTTACAGAACTAGATGGGTGTGAACTCAAGACTCCAAAGTCAGATCCAAAGTCCAACATTTACCTGCTACAATGTAGAGGTGCCAAGGCAGAAAGAGCACTTGAAACCAGGAGCTCAAGATCCACCCAGACAACATACTGCTACTGCTCAAATAGCAAGCTCCAGCTTCAGAGACTGTCCAAACAGTAACAACCACAGAGGAAGATGCCTAACAGCAACCCTCTGGCCTCCACACAGGCAAGCACACCTCCCACCCACATTCATTTGATACTAAAACACACACTTTTTTTCTCTCGTTCCTATGTGTGTGTGTGCGTGTGCGCGCGTGTACATGTTAGTTCAATAGTCAGCCAGGTATAACAGTAACACATGCCCAGAATCTCAGCAGAGCAGGGAGGATCAAGAATTAGAGGATAGCCTGGACAAACAGTGACACTGCCTTACAACATACAATTAAAAGAAACAAAAAGTCAACGTTAATGCTATTCTAATGTCTTTTGCTACTAATAGATTGTAGTTAATATGACTTAGCAAAACACTAACTTAAAAATAAATGACATTAAAAAAATAAACAAACCAGTGAGGGAGGAGGGAGGTAAAAAAGAGGCTAGGAGAAAAGAGGACTCCCATAAGTAAAGCGCTTGCCACAAGCCTCCCAGCACTGAGTCCTCACCACTGGCACCTACAGACACACCTCATTCCTTCAGATATGCAAACAAAGGTTTGAATAAAAAGTAAACTACTTCAAACTTAGAATCAAAAGCATACTCTGTTTCTAAATCAAATGCTCAGCCCTCTGTGCCTGTTACTTTTAGCAGATTCTGAAAAACACTAACCAACTCAGGATGAGATGTTTACCTAGGAAAAAAAATGTACTGAACAAGTGTTGAGCACTGAACATGTTGGGTTTAAAAACACCAACAAAACTGTCCAATCCTTCACTACTGACATCATTTTCATGCAGGTGATGCTGCTAGCTAAAAACATCTTATTTTTCTTTACAATGGGTACAGAAAGAGTCAAGACAGGCTTCTATGATAGGTACTACATACAGCAAGAATTTTCTAAAAAATAGTCTAGAATTAAGGGTTATTAATTAACATCCCTTCCATTAGTCTGTATTATTCCTGAAACTATCTACATTCAGGAGTAGCAAAAAAACTACAAACAGGATTACCATGCCATCCAACTTTGCCATGCCTGTATACATATTCCAAGAGGAAACTAAGCATAAAGATGTGTGCACTTGCATGTTTATGGCATGAGTCACAACAGTGACTAGATTGCCTAGATGGCCACCAACAGATAAAGGGGCAGAGAAAATGCCATGCATTCACACAATGGAGGTTATTCTCTTGGAAAGAATGAGTGATTCCATGAGCAGGGAAATGGATGGAACTGGACAGCATCATAGTAAGTGAAGTCAAACTCAGAAAAACTAAAACCTTTTCTTTAGTATGTGAAATCTTTGATGTGCATATGCACATGCAATCCAAGTGGAAGTATCTGAAAAGAGGAAGGGGAGGGGTAGGAACGGAACTATAATACAGGATAGAGAGGGGGTGTATAAGCAAAGAACACGCTAAACAAATGTGAAAATGTCATAATCAAACCAGCAATTTGTATAATGTATACAACCAAAAATAAAAATCTTAAATTTCAGTAGTAGACATTACCAGTAATTCTAAACTTCCATGTTCTTTTTTCTAATTATGGTTCAGCTAAATGCAAAACACTATGTATTTGGTGTTTGTGTGTGTGTAGGTAATATGTGCATGTGTATATATGTACCATACACATACCAGTACACACAGAGGCCAATGGACGATGCTGGGTATCCTGCTCTACTGTGCTGTCTTAGTCCCTTGAGAGAGGTTTCTCACTGGATCTGGAGCTAGGATGCCCGGCATGAAAGCCCAGCAATCATGCTGTCTCCAACTGTTGTGTGACAAACCTTTCCTTGGGGAGACACAACACATATCTACTCACTCCAGATAGAGACCAAGACAGAGCAAAGTACAGACAGTCCAACTTGGTGAACTGTGAGAATTATTGGGGTTACTTACAGAAGTATGGGTGAGTGGTTACCTGCAGGAACAGAAACGACTCAAAGACAGCTGCACTACCAAGACCCAACCCAGCATGAGTGACAGCTCACAAAAATTGGAAACCCACAGCTTTAATCCCAGCACTCAGGAGGCCAAGGCAGGTGGATCGCTGTGAGTTCAAGGCCAGCCTGGTTTACAAAGAGTCCAGGACAGCCAAGGCTAACATAGAGAAACCCTGTCTCAAAACAAAAACAAAAACAAAACAAAACAAGAATTGGGAAACCTGTAGCACACTGTACAGCCTTAACAGGTTGGTGTGTGTCTTTTCCAAGTGTCTCTGGTCTAAACCACTTCCAGGCATCTCAACTGGATTTTGCTTCTCCCAGGCAGCTGGTCTTCAGAGTCTTCTTTGCAGCTCTGGTCAGTTAGTCTAAAGGAAGCTCAGCTTGTACTGTTTACTCTGACAGTGAATATGGTCAGTTTCAGGGACTTCCTGAACTCAGTCTGAGTTGTTTACCTTCCTGCTTAGAGAGCTTCCCTGAAGGATGAAATCTTTCAACCTCCTAGGAAGCTGTTACACCACCACCCTCCACAGTGCAGGAGTCAGGGGCTCATGGTCACATCCAGCTTTTAACCTGAGTTTGGGGACTTGAACTCAGGCCCAAATGCTTGCACAGCAAACTTTTACCACCAAGCCATCTCCCCAAATGCCTCTAGCCCTCTTCATTTCCTTTTTTATATGTAGCTATTTTGGCTGCACATGTTTGTGTGCCACTTATGTGCCTATGGAAGCCAGAAAAGTTTATCAGATTCCCCTGGAACTGGAGTTACAGTTATGAACCTCCATGTATATGTGCTGGGAATCAAACCTAGATCCTCTGCAAGAGCAGCCAGGCTCCTAACAGCTGAACCATCTCTCTCCAGCCATTACACAACGGCTTTAAAAGGCTTTTTATTGGGGCTGGAGAGATGGCTCAGCGGTTAAGAGCACTGGCTGCTCTTCCAGAGGACCTGAGTTAAATTCCCAGCAACCACATGGTGGCTCATGACCATCTATAACGTGATCTGATGCCCTCTTCTGGCCTGCAGGTGTACATACAGGCAGAGCACTGTATATATAACAATAAATAAATAAATCTGAAAAAAAAAAAAAGCTGTTTACTTCTTCAAGAGAGGGTTTCTCTGTGTATTCTTGGCTGTCCTGGACATGCTCTGTAGACTGGGCTGGCCTGGAACTCACACAGACCCGCCTGCCTCTGCCTCTCTGAGTGTTGGGATTAAAGGCATGGGCCACAGCGCCTATCTGTGTTTTTAGATCTCATTAAAAGGAATTCTAGACCAATGTTTCTTTTCCAGTCTATTTAAGGCAGAGTCTCATTATAGCTCAGGCTGGTTTTCTTCCAGTCTTAAAATCCTATAAAAATTCTGGAGGAAAGGAGAAGTCAGAGTCCTTCAGACACCATCCTGAGAAGTCAAGATGGGGTGGGGTGTCCAGAAGCCTAAATGTAGGCAGAGGGTGTGGTAACCAAAACCCTAAGAAGTGTAGAAAAGGGGTAGGGTGATCCAAATATATTATATGCATGTATAAAGTTGTCAAAAGTATAGACATCCAGTTGTACAGCCTATGTTTGGCTTTCATCCCAAAAGGGAGAGAAAACAAATATATAAATTGTAAATCAATCACAGATATATGTGCAAGAGCTAAGCTTTGCTCGAGAGGAAATTATTAGGAAAAACTAGGTTAGAGCACATCTCAGGCTTGTTTATTTACCCATATGATTCTCATCCATGCCCACTGGGGGGCAGGGGAGAGGAAGCAATGCAAGGTTGAGACATATTCTCAAAAAAACCCAAACAAACAAACAAAACAAAAACAAAAACAAAAAAACAAAAAAAAATTTAAATATTCCTCATAGCATGAAAGATCCTGGCGGCAGAGATGCAGGACGCCACTCAGCAGCTGTGGGCTGGCTAACTTATTAATAGCTGCATCTCCTATACGCTTATTGTTTTTGTCTTTTTAACCATAAAAGGTCAGGAATGAAGTAAAAGGACAGTCTCTTTTTTTGTTTTGTTTTTCGTGACAAGAGTTTCTCTGTGTAGCCTTGGCTGTCCTGGACTCACTTTTTAGACCAGGCTGGCCTCGAACTCACAGCGATCCACCTGCCTCTGCCTCCGAGTGCTGAGATTAAAGGCATGCGCCGCCACCACCACCGGCGACACTCTAATCTTAAACCAGAAACTCCTGTGGTATGGCTCTCCATTTTTTCTTCAAAAAAGATTTTCGTTTCCATCACTTTTATATTCTTGAAAATGGAAACTAACCCTCCCCTTGTGTTAAATCTATCAATACCAACTGTTATTACTAGGGGTGGCACTGAAGCTCAATGGTAGACCTCTTTGCCCATCAAAGAAGAGGCCCTGGGTTTGAACCCAAAGACTACAAAGAAAAATCTACTGTATTACAAAACAGAAAATACTGGACTTTGTTTTAGTTAGGGTTTCTATTGCTATTATAAACATCATGATCAAAAAAAGCAACTCCAGGAAGAAAGGATTTATTTCTTCTTACATTCTGAGGTAACAGTCCATCCTTGAGGAAGTTAGCACTGGACCCAAGCAAGGCAGGAACATGGAGGCAGGAACTGATACATAGACCATGGAGGAATGCTGCTTGCTGGCTTGTTCCTTGTGGCTTGCTCAGCTGGCTTCCCACCTCCACCCCAAGATAGGATTTCTCTGTGTAGCCCTGGCTATCCTGGAACCCACTCTGTAGACAAGGCTGTCCTTGTCTAGAGAGATCCACCTGCCTCTGCCTCCCAAGTTCTGGGACAAAAAGCATGTGCCACCACTGCCCGGCTGCTTGCTTTCTTATAGTACCGCAATACCCAAGATTCAGGGGTGGCAGCATCCACAGTACGCAGGGCCTTCTCACATCAGTCATCAATCAAGAAAATGCACTACAAGCTTGTCCATGAGCCAATCTAGTGGAAGCGTTTTCTCAATTGAGGTTTCATCTTCCAAAATGACTTGAGGCTTGGATTAAGCTGACATAAAACTAGTCAGCACAGGCTTGCATTCTCATGCACATTTCTTAAGTTTCAGACAGGGTCTTACTATGTAGCTCAGGTTAGTCTTGAACTTGTAATTATCTTGGATAGGACTCCTCAGTGCCTAGATTACAGGTACACCACCAGGTCTAGCAAAATAGAAAAGAAATTAAATATGTCATTTGAAACTGTACGAAGGCAGGCATGATGGCACACGCCTTTAATCTCAACACTCAAGGAGGCAGAGGCAGACAGATTAATGTGAGTTGGAGGCCAGCCTGGTCTACAAAGCAAGTCCAGGACAGCCAAGGCTACACACAGAAATCCTCATAAAAACAAAACAAAAAAGATACAATTAGAATCTTCAGCTCTGGATATATTTTTAAATGTTTAATCATTAATGGCACTGTGCCACAAAAAAGCACCTTCAATAAGTATATAATATGTGCTTTTCAGTTTTGCTTCTACTTTCATGTCGTATGTACATATATGGTTTTATTAATGTGTTTATACAAACCTACAACCCACAATAAAACAAGTATTGTCTGTCTTTATGAGATGTAGTTCACTAAATATGATGATCTCCACTTGTATCCATTTCCCTGCATCCTGATGGATGAAAACATTCCATTTGGTATATGCATGCATGATACATCACACTCTCTTGGCCCTTTCTCTTGACAAACAACTTAAGTGTTAGTTTTAAAGTTAGTGATTATGAAGAATGTTGCAGTAATCACTAATATGGTGGCTTAGAGTCCCAGGACATGTCCAGAAGTGGCATATATAGGCTCAATGTTCTTAACTAATATTTTATTATGAACTTATTAATGAGCCTACCTCCCTTACAACCCAACTAACCCAAACAATAGGAAAAGGAGATTGAAGAACAAATAATGAAACCTTAAGGGTATTAATTCTGAGGAACCTTCTCCTGGTGTAGTCAGCAGGACCTCAGCAAACCAGCAATCACCAAAGTTGCTACTGGAACCTGAAGCCTCAGCTGGAGTCTAAAGCCTTGAAGCCTTCCCTGGAGCAGTTCTCTCTAGGAGCTTCTCTTGAATTGTTGTAAACAACAACCAAAACAATCCCAAATCCTCTGTTTCAGCCTCTTGTTTGGGGGCATACATCCTCTCAGAGTCTCAGAATCTCTACTAGGATGTTTTCTGCTGGCAACATCCAAGCTCCCCCACAAAGTGGTTCAATTTCTGAAGGAATAAACATCCTGCTCTCTCACTAGTCTGTGTTCCCAATCCCACACTTGGGATCAACACAAAAACATCTCTCCTACAGGTATAGCTGGGTCATAATAGCCTACTTCCAGTCTTGTGAAGAACCTTCATGCTTATTTTCCATAATGGCCTGATGAGCTTACATTCCTACCAGCAGTCCCATGCACTTGTTGGTATTTGTTCCCTCAATAACTGCTATCCTGGCTGGGGTGAAATGGGATCTCACCGTAGGGTTTTGTTACTGTTCTGTGGTTCTGGTGCCTGAACTCAGATCCATACGCACTTTAACGCCATCTTCCCAGCCCCATAATGTAGGTTGAATTTGCATTTCTCTACTGGCTAATGGTGGTGAATATTTCTCGTGTTAATTGGCCGTTTCTTCATATGTCATCTTCTGAGAACCGTCTATTCATTCCATCCGTTATCTATTTAATTGGATTTGATCTCCTGTCATCTAGTTTTTTGAGTTCTTTGTATATTCTAGATATAATCAACTGTCAGATACATAGCTAGTCAAGACTTTCTCCTATCCCCACCTCCCACCCCAAGACAGGGAGGGTTTCTCTGTGTAGCCTGGCTGTCCGGGAGCTCTCTTTGTAGACCAGGCTGGCCTCCAACTCAGAGGTCCTCCTGCCTCTGCCTCCTGAGCGCTGGGGTTACAGGGAGCACTGCCGTGCCTGGCTCTTTCTCCTATTCTTTCGGCATTCTCTTCATTGTGTCCCTTTGCTAGGCAGAAGCCTTTTAATTTCATCAAGTCCTATCTGTCATTTTTGGCATTACTTCCTGAATGACTAAGGCAGCTTTGGGTACTCCTTGGTCCTTGGCCAACACTCAAAAAATGGAAATTTCTTATTTGTTTGTTTGCTAAAGGGTCTCAACTTTGTAGCTCAAGCTGACCTGGAACTCTCAGCAACCCTGCTGTACCATCATCTTCTTATCCGGGATTAACAAATGGCAATTTAAATTTTTCTTAACTTTATTGTATAGGTATGGGATTTTTGCCTACAAGTATGGCTGTGTATCACATATGTGCCTGGTGCCCTTAGAGGCCAAAAGAGGGTGTTGGATGGCAGGAATTAAAGTTACAGAGGTCTGTAAAAGCCATGTGAGTGCTAGGAATCAAACCCAGGTTTTCTGGAAGAGCAGCCAGTGCTCTTAAACACTGAGCCATCTCTCCAGCCCCCAAATGGTCATTTATTTATTTTTATTTTGTTTTCCAAGGCAGTGTTTCTCTGTGTAGCCCTGGCTGGCCTCGATCCTGCCTTTGCCTCCCAAGTGCTGGGATTAAAGGTGCGCACCACCACGACCAGCATCAAATGGCAATTTCTTAAAGGCTGTTCCAAAATAAAATCTGAAACCATAACAATGAAAATTTCTTATTTATTAAAAGTCATTTTGACCCAGGCGTGGTGCTGTACACCTGTAACCCCAGCGCCAGAGACAGGTGGATCACTGCGATTTCAAGGCCAGCATGGTCTACAAATCAAGTCCAGGACAGCCAAGGCTACACAGAGAAACCTTCCCTGTCTTGGGGGAAATAAACAAACACCTCCCCCCCCCCAAAAAAAAAAAAACAAAACAAAAGTCAGTTTTCGCCAGGTGCAATGTCGCAGGCCTGTTTTCCTAGCACTTAGTAATGTGGAGGCAGATGTATATTTGCAAGTTTAAGGCCAGCCTGGTCTACAAAGCAAGTCCAGGACAGCCAAGGCTATACAGAGAAACCCTATCTCAGAAAACCAGTTATTTCAAAGCCTAGTGGGACACATTTGTAATACCAGCAGTTGGGAGGTGCAAACAGGTGAAGAGGGAGTTAAGGCCAGTGCTGGCACTATAACTCCCTTATAAAAACCATGGGAAGTCCTGGGTTCGATTGCCAGCACTACACAAGCCACGCCCTGTGGTACATGTCTATAATCCTAGCACTTTATAGGTGAAAGCAGTAAAGATCAGAAGTTCAAGGTCATCTGAGGTGCATAGAGAGTATGAGGCCAGCCTGGAATCCCTGAGACCCTTTCTCAAACAACAAAAGGAAGTTTAAGAACAGCTACATAGTGAGTTTAAGACCAGCTTGGGCTACATGAAATCCTATCTCAAAAAGCAAACAAAATCCAATTGATCTTTTTACTCAAATATGACTTTATAAAATCATGCACTGGCTATTTTTCAAATGTTGAGTTCAGCTAAGCATGGTGGTACCTGAAATCCTAGCACTTGAAAGAGGCAGGAGGGTCACACTAGCTACATACACAGTCCAAAATCAGCCCAGGCGATATGAAATCCTGTTTCAAAATAAATGAGAGTTGGCCAAGTTCCACGCTTGTTCAAACATTGACGCAGCTCACTACTCACTTCACTTATTCATACCAACAGCATCACAGGCCTCACTGGAGTACAGAATCTGTCAAATTCATAGTGGCAAGTGCAGTAGTTTTCCAAATTTCAATTTCTCTTTGGAAGCTTAAATTTTATCATTAGCAATGACTACTGTCAGTTGTTTTCCTTGTAGTGACAATCTCACTTTATTTTCAAGAAAATGTATGCCAAATGCCCATTCTGTATAGGTCATACTTTACCAAGCAATTATTTCAAGTAGAAATAGTGCTCCACTTAGAAAGGCAGCTAGTTTCGTTTTGCTGCTCCACAACTGCACAGGCTCTGCTCTGAGCTAATCATAGGCCTGCTAGTGAAAAGCACCTCAAACAGCATGCTCTAGGAGGTAAGCAAAGATGGAATCAATGGCAAATCACTAACTTTTATTCCTTTATCAAGGGCATTAAATGTAGCCAACCAGTTTTCCTACGTTCTCCCACCATGTATGTGCACTGTGTGCTCCCTAGAGGGGGGGAGTGAGGGGGGGGGGAATGTGAGTGAGTGTGTGTGTGTGTGTGTGTGTGTGTGTGTGTGTGTGTGTGTGTAGAATCCAATTCAGGACCTCAGGCAAACTAGGCAAGCACTCTGCTACCCAGCCATATACCCTGTCCAGTTATTTTTATTTTTAAAGGATTTATTTTTTTGACTTCCAAAAGTCTATTGATGGTGAATACACTAATGTAACTCAGTCATACCACAGCACTGATCATGCTTTATTCACTGTTGATGTTATAACTGTCAGCATACCAAACAATGCCCTACTAGTACTGGAAAGTGGTTTTGATCTAGAGATACTCAGGAGTCTGAGAAACAAACTCTGAGACAGTAGGTAATTGGTTGATGCCCTACATTTATAATCATTAAACAGATGCATTTTCTGCTTAAGTAACTAATGCATATACACACATATATATGTTCAAGCCAATAGTCTAGTGCCTCATGCATTCAAACCCATAATGAGTGGAAGATTGTGAGACACTATGTAAATAACAAATATTAGCTACCACACTACAAGCCAAGTTCTAAACCAGAAACATGTTATGGTTTGAATGTGAGTGTCCCCCATAGGCTCTTATGATTCCTCAGAAGGCAGTACTATTTTAGAAACTGGTGAAAACCTTAATTTAAGAGTGGGGCCTTGATGGAGGACGTCAATCACGAGGGAGTGCTTTTGAAGGATGCCTTGTCCCAGGCCTCTCCTTTCCCTCTGCTTCCTGGTGGCCAGAAAGCAAACAGCACTGTTCTCCCACCAGCACCTGCCACCATGATGTTCTGCTCCACCACAGGCCTACAGCAATGGAATAAACATGGGCTGACACCTCTGAAACCAAGAGCTGAATTAAACATTTCCCTCAGGCTGCTCACACTAGTCCTTTGTCAGGTGTCAAGAAGCCTGACAATTCTTCCTCATTCCCTTCCTTGGGTAACTTGCAGAAGGGTGGAAGCCATACAATGACATTGTCTCTCTTATTTGTTTGTGAAATAGGGTCTCACTATGTACTCAAATGGCCTCAAATCCAGCTGCCCCAGCCACCTGAGTGCTAGTGATCAAAGGTACCACCATCCCAGCCACAATGATTTTAAAATACTGAAAAAGCATTTACACATATACGTATGTGTAAATACATGTCACCTAAAAAGATACTGTAGAACAAATAAAATACCTTAAAAATAGGAAAAACGGGGCCGGGCGTGGTGGCACACACCTTTAATCCTAGCACTTCGGAGGCAGAGGCAGGTGGATTGATGTGAGTTCGAGGCCAGCCTGGTCTACGAGTCCAGGACAGCCAAGAATACACAGAGAAACCCTGTCTCAGAAAAAAAGAAAGAAAGAAAGAAAGGAAGGAAGGAAGGAAGGAAGGAAGAAAGAAAGAAAGAAAATAAAGAAAAGAAAAATAGGGCTGGAGAGATGGCTCAGAGACGGAGAAATGGTTAAGAACACTGGTTGCTCTTCCAGAGGCCCTGGGTTCAATTCCCAGCAACCACATGGTGGCTCATAACCATCTATACTGGGATCTGGTGCCCTCTTCTGGTGTACAAGTGTATATGCAGATAGAGTACTCACATAAATAAATAAATCTTTTTTAAAAATAGGAAAAACAAATAACCTTTAAGAGATACTCTGAGATTTAAAAAAGAAAAGCTATCATTTTTACTCTGAAACTTTTCTGATCTTTAGGATAGACCTGTGTGACTTAGTTTCTTAGGAAAAAAAAACTTTAAATTCACCATTTAAGTCCAAGATAGCATTCTATTTTAAGCATTGTGCCATGAAACCAGGAACAAGCTTGCCCACATTCAGAAACTCAAATGCAGAAGTGTTTTGCTGTGCACTGCCAGAACCACATATAGGGCCCACGCTCCATTTCTCCTTAGGCCAACAGGCTTTATCTATTATATTTGTCCCATGTATTTTTGTTGTGGTTATGTTTTCTTTGGCTTTTTGTTTTTTCACGATAGGGTTTCTTTGTGTAGCCTTGGCCTTCCTGAAACTCTCTGTAGAGCAGGCTAGCCTCAAACTCAAGAGATCCGATTGCTTCTGCCTCCAGAATGCTGGGATTGCAGGCATGTACCACCATGTCCGGTTTCTCACATCTATTTTTAAATGCAACTCCAGGGCTGGAGAAATGGCTCGGTGATTAAGAGCATTAGCTACTCCTCCAGAGGTCCAGAGTTCAATTCCCAGCAATAACATGGTGGCTTATAACCATCTATAGTGAGATATGGTACCCTCTTCTGGTGTGAAGGCACACATGCAGACAGAACACTGTATATATAATAAATAGATACATCTTTTTTTTAAAAAATGCAACTCTGACATCAATACTGGACTAGTTACATTAAATGTGGCCCAGCTAGAAAAACAGCCCAATGGTAGAACATGTGCATAAGCATGAAGGAGGCCTTGGAGTTGTTGTTGTTGTTTGGTTTTGGGTTTTTTTGGTTTTGGTTTTTTGTTTTTTGTTTTTTTTTTTAAGAACAAAAAAAAAGTGGGATTACTTAAAAAAAAAAAAGATTTATGTATTTGTTGTGTATATAGTGTTCTGTCTGCATGTACACCTGCTCACCAGAAGAGGGCACCAGATCACATTTTGATGGTTGTGAGCCACCATGTAGTTGCTGGGAATTGAACTCAGGACCTCTGGAAGAGCAGTCAGTGCTTAATCTCTTAACCATGTCTTCAACCCCATGGGAAATATTTTTAACAACAGCAAACAAAAGTACCAAAACACCCCAGCCTTGTAGTCCCAACATGGGAAACCGAGGCAAGACTACTATCAGTTCATCGGCTAGCTTGGGATACAGAGCAAAACCCAGTCTCAAGAACAAGTACTTAATTTTTATTTATTTATTTATTTTTTAGCCAGGCGTAGTAGTGCACACCTGTAATCCCAGCACTCAGTGGCAGAGGCAGGAGGATCACTGTGAGTTCAAATGTGTACATTTACATACATACACATGCAGTTGATAAATAAAAGATCTTTCTACAAGCTGACTTTTGTTCTTATGTAGAAATATACACATATAATTACAAATTTGCAGATACATACTTAATGCAAGAAGAAAAAAAAATGAATAGAAGCCCCAGGCACAAGTGGCCACAAATCACACAACTCCACTCATATGAAATACCAAAATAGGTGAACCTACAGTCAAAATCTAGATTAGCAGCTGCCTGGAACTGAGGCCTAAGTTAGGTGGAGAGATACAGTGACAACTGAAGGATGTAGTTAGTGTCTTTCTGGGGTGAAAGAAATACTACAGCTGGCTACAGTAATAACTGTATAACTTGGAGATTACACACAAAATGCAATGAATTTAACACTTTAAATGTGTGTCCTATAGGATATTAAATTGCATATGATTCTATTATTATTTTCCCCAATCACCTAAACATGAAAAAACACAACTAGGAGTGTTAAACCAACAATCCTAGCACTTGGTAAACTGAGGCAGTAGATTCCAGGCCAGCCTGTACTACATAGTGTAAACTCATCTCAGAAAGAGTCCTCATAAATTGTGGGGCTGGAGAGGATATTTCGGCTATTAAGAGCACTTGTTGCTCTGGCAAAGGATCTGGGTTCAATTCTTTGCACCTATACAGTACCTAACAACCACCCACCACCCCAGTTCCAAGGTATCTAACAGGTACACACATGTGCACATACATGCAGGCAAAACATTCATACACATAAATAAGTAAATCTCTAAAAAAATTATCCTGGACACATCACTCCAGTTAACCTAAAAAACTGCCTGGAAAGAATAAAGACACTGTCTAGAAACACTTCCAATATAGGCTGCCACAGCAGACTTGAGCATCAGCCTGGCTCCTGACAAGAACAAACAGTAACGTCATTTGTGAAGCTTAAAGACAGTAAGCATCTACTGGATAGGGACAGAATACTGTGAGTAACAGAACAAATGAACAGCTCTTCTCTTCAGTCACAGACTTCTGCTACAGCCCAGGAAGCACAACACACACAACACACATAAAATGGGCTGAAGGCAAACTGTGGGGTCCAGAGTATCAGACCAGCTAAGACTTACTGTTCTATGCAAAGCTACTAAAGGTTTTTATTTCATTTTGTTTGTTCATTAGAAATTGCTGTAGGTTTTTTTTGGGGGGGGGTTGAGACAGTGTTTCTGTATGTGAACTCTGCCTGTTTAGGAGGAACTCACTCTGTAGACCTGGCTGGCCTCAAACTCACAGATCTGCCTGCCTCTGCCTCCCAAGTGCTAGGACTAAAGGCGTGCACCACCACGTCCAGCTCCACTGAAAGTTTGTATAGATAGGAGTCACAGGGTTAAAGAACTGTTTGTGTGAAATTAACATGGCAACCAAAGGAGAAACTGAAAGCAAAACCAGCAGGAAAGGTAAGGAAGGGACGTTTTGAAATACAGGAGCATGTGCACCAGTGCTGTCAGTATCTGGAACTGGTTCCTCTTTAAAACCTCCGTACTTGTTATTGTTGATGATGATTTAAGAAAAAAGAGAAAAGAGAAAAAAGATGGTTTTCTCATCAGAGTCTGAGGGAAAGGTTCTGTGTGACTGCCTTTTCACATGAGACCACTGAAACCAAAAGTGGAGGCTCAGAAGCACTTAACACAGCAGGGCTAGCGTACTAGGTAGGATTAGCAAAGCAAAGGGCAGCTGTGCTAGTGCTGGGCACAGGCCAGAGCCGTATCCCGATGAAGCCTCAAGCTGGTCACACCATGCACTGCAGTGGCTGCCCTCACAGTCAGCGGTGTGGTACTCTACCTCTGCCCACCCCAGGGGTCTTCTAACCATCTAATGTCAAAGCATAAATCCACATTTATAGGACAAAACAGTCAAGTACTTCAAAACTTCTGCTGCCTACTCAGAAAGAACACTAACAAGCAAATTCCAACAAATTCAGAACACAATCCATTCTACAGCTTAACTTTATCACGTGTTCCTTCCATGGCTCACGACGTTTCAGATACTGCAGTGCCCCTGCCAGGGGTGGTAGCAGACACCTGCAGACTCAGCATTTGGGAAGCTTAGGAAAGAGAACCCTGAGTTTGAGACTAGCCTAGACTACAAAGTGACAGAGCTCAAAGAAGGGGGGAAAAGCCATTTACATGTGCACTTATTACCATACCCCAAAAAGGTTTCTTCTTAAAATAGAAAAATATTTTCACAGCCTATGTAACCTTTCCATAACCAGCTCCTCCAAACAGCATTACCTACCAATTTAAAACCATGGCAACACTGATTTCACATTAAAAAATGAGAAGTTGTTCTCATTTCCACTTTCTCTATATTAATGTTCAATACAGTTTCAACATGCCATTTAAAACTGACAAGCACCTAATGCACAAAACTCGAAATATTTGATTACTTTCATTTCCAAAATCAAACATACTTGAAATCAATTAACTATGCTATATCATCATAGAGTTCATTCTTTATCAAATGTAATTTCACCTGACTCATAAAGAAATAGGAACAATAAAGGTAAAACCAGAAACAAGCTAAAAGCTGCTTATTCCCTCCACTTGGAGCAGCTGAATCAGAAAACCATCTGCACTGTTCTCCACAGCTCAAAAGTCTGAGGTGTTAAAATTAACATCGGCAAAGTTTTACTCAAAGCTGTCAAGGCAAGGAAATCACAGGAAGGGTTCAATCCCAGCCTCCTCTATAGTCAAGAAAACCAAACCCCAATTTTATAAGTTAAGTTACCAGAAGAATAAAATACAAAGTGACCTGGATCTATATCTACAAACTTGAAAGACTTGTCACAAAAATAGCAGATTACAAATAAAATGTCCCAGCTGTGGATAGAGTTCAATGATAAACTGCTTGCTTAATGTTCAATTTCCAGAATGCCATACACTAGGCATGCCTAAAACCCCAACATGGAGAGGTGGAGAAGAGACTCAGGAACTCAAGGTCATCCTACAGTACACAGGAAACTAATTTAAATGACAACCTGAGCTATATTGTGATGGTTTGTGTGTGTGTGTGTGTGTGTGTGTGTGTGTGTATGTGTTTGCACACATATGCATGCTGAGTATGGTATTGCACAACTTTAATTCCAGCTCTGGAGAGGCAAAGGCAGGTGGATCTCTGAGAGTTCAAGGACAGCCTGATCTACACAGCAAGTTCCAGGAAAGCCATGCCTACATAATAGAGACTCTATCTCATTCATAAATAAATAAATAAGCAAACAAATGCAATTTTAAAATACTGTGATAATATACATATACCTACAGTCACTGAAAGTCTAAATGGATGAGCTGAAATTACAAGTGGCATTTTTCTGTCTTCTTTTTAGTATTTTATTTAAAAATTTTCCAAACAAAATAGTAATTGCAAAAATTGCCATGCTTAGTTAGTTGGAGGTTGTCTTAAGTACACGTGGGACTGTCTCAAAAAAACAAAAAAGTAGGGCTTGGAGAGATTGCTTCCTGGCTAAGAGCTGGCCGCTCTTCAGAAGCCACGGTTTGATCCCCAGCACCCACACCTGTGACTCCAATCCAGGGGATTCAACGCCCTCTTCTGGCCTCTGTGGACAATGCATGAACATAATGCATACATTTAGGCAAACACTCAAAGGCATAAAATAAAACTAAAACCTCAAAAAATTTTAAAGGAAGAAAAAAAAAAGGAAAGAAAATTAGCTGGGCAGTGGTGGTGCACACTTTTAATCAGCACTCAGGAGGCAGAGGCAGGTGAATCTCTGTGAGTTTGAACCTGATCTACAGAGCAAGTTCCAGAATAGCCAAGGCTAGACAAGGGGGAAAAAAAAAACAGAAAGGAAGGAAGGAAGAAAAAAGAAAGAAAGCTGATTTGTATGGCTCCAACTAACAAACTCCAAATGTTTTTAAAGAGAGATTTGCAAAACTGGACATGGTGACGCTGGCCTTTAATCCCAGCATTCTGGAGTCAAAGACAGGCAGCTTTTTGTGAGTTCAAGGCCAGTTTGGGCTACATAGTAAGCTACAGACCAGCCAAGGCTATATAGTGAAACCTTGTCTTCACAAGAAGATAGCTTACAAAAAGCATACTGTCCCCTCAAAACACCCTGGCACAGAGCAAAAGGAATGTCTTCGCAACATTCATGAGCCAGATACCTTCAACACCTCCAGAACTGCCCTGACAACTTTAGGGAAGTCTACAGAGGAGAGCTTTGAAACCAAAGGCAGATGCACCTTCTTGCCACAATAGTCGGTAAAACTTGCCTTTTCTAAGCTTCTTTACCTCTTTCAGTCCTCTCCTATTTCAAAGAACCATTGCAAAAAACAAATGATACAATGTGATACATTACAAACTGAACAGCACTACAAGACTAAGATAACAGTATTCTTCCAACAGTAGAAGAAGATAGTAGAGCACAGCGCCTTAAGCCTGTCATCCCAACACTTGGGAGACAAAAGCAGCATCAGGACTTCAAGGTCATCTTCAGCTACACAGTGAGATTTAAGGCCAGTCGGGACTACACGAGACCACAATCTCAAAAAAATAAGTGTTCAACACTTAAGAAAATAGTACCATCAATTCTATGAAGTCATGAACCAAGATCTTGTTTTGTTTAGTTTTTAGTAAGCTACATCTTATAAAATCCCACTTTCTGAGACAGATGCTTCTTCCTAGATCCCACTACAAACACAACCCACTTTCTTTCTTTTCTTATCCCTAGTTACCAGCATGAAAGGGTACAAATTACACTGAAATCCAAAGCCTCAGCGTGAACCCTGGAGCAGCATGCTGATGGAGTTCACCGGGAGAAACCGAAGGTTAATCAGCTTCGGACTCACTACTAAGAGCTACTGCAATCAAAGGGGATTTCAAGACAATCCTTGAAGAGAAAGACAACGCAGTCACCCGGAGAAAACCACTAAGGAAAAAGCGGCAATATTTCAAAACAATTACATGAAATACTTAAAAACTAAAGTGTTTTTCAAATTGTTTTAAAATACTGTTCCCAAGAAGTAACATAAAACAAAAGCCATCTAAACGCAGCACTTCACAAAAGCAAGTCAGAGAGATTAAAATCAAATTCATGAATAAAATGTCAGATTTACTTGCCTCCGTGTGAAATAAAAGCAGACAAATTACACTACAGAGATCAAAACTAAGTGGTTATTTGTTGAAAATAAAAAGACAGATATGACAACAAAATTTACTGATATGCTTACACAGCAGATACTTTTAAAAGTATAGCTTTCCTTCTCATTGGATTTCATTATCTGCTCCTTGAAAGTGATGAATCCTTCCCTCCCACTGTTCCTGCTATGAGTTAAAATAGCAATATAACTTACTTTGAGTTTTAATACAAAAAATATTTGTTAAGAAAAAACAACGACTTTGGAAGGTTGAGTGTGGTGGCTCTTACTGAGATTCCAGCATTCTGAAAACAGAGGCAAGAAGGTTGTCAACTTCAGGACATCAAGAACTACAAAGTGAGCCCGTATCTAAAAGGAAAATGTTTATTTTTGTTTGTTACTATTGTTTGTTTTTTCTTGGTTTAGGGCAGAGGTTCTCAACTTGTGGGTCACAACCCCTTTTGTGGTAGATCTTTTCACAGAAGCTTTTCAGATATCCTGCATATCAGATATTTACAGTTCATAATTGAAGCCCATAGTACCAGGTATGGTGGCTCACGCCTTTAATCCCAGCACTCAGGAGGCAGAGGCAGGTGGATTGCTGTGAGTTCGAGGCCAGCCTGGTCTACAAAGCGAGTCAGGACAGCAAAGGCTACACAGAGAAACCTTGTCTCAAAAAACAAACAACAAAAAGCAGCTCATCACGGTGGTGCACAGCTGTAATCCCAGCACTCAGGGAGGCACAGAGGCTGTCAGATCTCTGAGTTCCAGGCCAGGACAGTCTACAGAGTGAGTTCAGGACAGCCGTGGTTACACAGATAAACTCAGTCTTGAACCACGCCCCACCCCCCGGCCTCCAAAAAAGGCTGAGAAATGGCTCTGCTGTTAAGAGCACTGCTCTTTCAGAGGGCTAGGGTTCAATTCCCAGCACCCGCATAGCAGCTCACAACTGTCTTTAACTCCTGTTCCAGGGGATCTGACAACCCCCCACTTATAAAACAAAATTAAAGGAAAAAAAAAAGCAACAATTCATAATAGTGGCAAAATTACTGTTATGAAGTAGCATCGAAATAATTTTATGGTTGGGGTCACCACAACATAAAGAACTGTATTAAAGCATTAAGAAGGCTGAGAACCACTGTTTTATTGTGTTTTGTTGTTGTCTAAGGGTTTTTTTCCTTTTTATTTTAACCTGGTTTATTTTCTAGATAGGCTTACTATGTAGCCCAGGCTGGCCTAGAACTTACATTCTTCATATCTCAACCTTCTAAGTTATCAGGATTAAAGGCAAGGGAGCGGTCTTTTTTTAAAAAAAGCAGAGGCACGGGCGCTGTGCCTCGTGTGAGTTCGAGGCCAGCCTGATCTACAAAGTGAGTCCAGGACAGGGAAGGCTACACAGAGAAACCCTGTCTCAAAAAACCAAAATAAATAAGTAAATAAATGTAAAAACAAACAACAATAAATCAGAGGAGCTACAATGAAATTGTCAGGTCATCGCTACCAAGATCAGTGGGTGCCCATTCTTCCACTGTGAAGTGTCATCACCTTTCACAGCCTCCCAGAAGTCACTTGGGGGACTTCCCCTAATGAAAAATTAAACTTTTCATAAGCAAGTGCACAGAGAACTCATTTTGATATGTATGACTCACTATCTAGTTTGTACTGGCAGTATCCTCAAGTTTGCACTATCCCTACAGGGGATATGGATCTGTTTTCCCCATCTGATCTTTGCTGAATCACTACAGATTTAAAAGGATTCACTAAAAGGGCCATTAGGAAAATAATAATGAATACAATCTGAGGCACAGTCAAATGTGGGCTTCAAATTGGGATAAGAAAAAAATTAATATTTGCTCAGTGGCTCCCATTAGAATTCTGTATTTTTATTTGAAACTTAAAAAAAAAAATTAGGGTTCCTCCCCAAGTATTATTTGGGTTTTTCCTTATTTTATTATGATATATGATATTCGCCTCCCAAAATCAATTTCTCACACGCTCACACTGAAAAATATTTCTGAAGGGAATAACTTCCAAATTTCTCTGCACAAAAAAAAAAAATCCATGCATTCTTAAGTAACTCTGGCAGGTGTTCCTGTTATATCTCTCCTAGTCTCCAAAAAAGAACAGCAAGTCTAACCACGAAGAGCATTAACAACCTTAACACAGCTATCACCAGCTAAGTAAGCTATCGCAGCTCCTCCAAGTCTCAGGCACACACAATGACACACCAATGTGTCAAAACACTTATTATAACTTGAAAAATTATACAACAGAAACATAAGAGTGGAAAACAAGCTCTCTGGAAAATCTCAAGTAGGTTTTAGAGAGGGAGAGCAGTTTTAGAAAAATACCATTTCCAGTCTGTATGTTACTGGCTCTTTATGAGCAAATTTACCTAACAAGACTCACACGAGGGAGCTCATCTACAGCCAGAGGCACTTTTTCTTTCTTTCCTCCTTTCCTTCTTCTGTTTGTTTTATCAAAACAGGATCTTACTGTTTAGTTCTGCCTGTCCTGGAACTCACTCAGTAAATTAACCGGCCTCACAGAGATCCACCTGCCTCTGCCTCCCAAATGCTGGAATTAAAGGCTATACCTAGCCCCAAAAGCACTTTCTTAAAACATAAAGAACAAAGGTCATCTCTCAGCATGCATGCACTTTTCCCAGGCGCTTTTCAGCCTTACTCCCAAGCCCCATGCATAAAAGACCTGGCTAGCTATTCTTCAAATGGACTCTTTAAAAAAGTAAATATTAGGAGGCAAAGACAACAGCAACAAGCCCAAAGAGGTTGGGGTGGCGCACGCCTTTAATCCCAGCACTGGGGAGGCAGAGGCAGGCGGATCTCTGAGTTTGAGGCCAGCCTGGTCTACAGAGTGAGTTCTAGGACAACCAGAGAAAACCTGTCTCAAAAAACAAAACAAACAAAAAAAGCCAAAAACCAAAAAAGATGACAGCAACATAATGCCTGTTATAAAAACAATTATCTAAAACACACATGCGGCCAGGCGTGGTGGTGCACTCCTTTAATCCCAGGACTCGGGAGGCAGAGGCAGGCGGATCACTGTAAGTTAGAGGCCAGGCAGCCTGGTTGACAAAGCGAGTCCAGGACAGCCTAGGCTACACAGAGAAACTGTCTCAAAAAAATAAAAATAAAATAAAACACACATACTTGAGCTCTGACTTTTTGTTCATTTGTTAATTGCAAGTTGATTTATCTCCAAATTTTCAATTTTCTCAAGCTTTCTCAATGAAGTCAATAGTCTGAAATTGGGATAAAAGAAATTATCCATATCGGGTATGGTAGTGGATGCCTGTAATCCCAGAACTAGGGAGGCAAAGGCTGGAGGATCCCCGAGTTCAAAGCCTGTATGGTAAGTCTACATAGAGTTCCAGGCCACATAGCGAACTACATAGCGAACCCTTGTCTAAAAGAAAAAAAAAATCCATTCAAGATTTTCTGTCTTAAACAAGTTAGTAATTGCAAGCAAACTTAAAAGAACAAATACCCAAATCTTGTACAAAAATCTTGGTTTGTTAGCACTACAGGGTTACTAGGGAAAAAGGATCTTCTAGTGAGGCTTTTCAAAAAAAAAAAAAGAAAGAAAGAAAAAGAAAAGGAGAGAAAGTATGTAGTGGTCTGCTTGTTCTAGAAGTTATTTCATCATAATGAAGAAAAAATTAATAATTTATTGATTATAAAAAGAATTCTAAATCTCCCTGAAGATTTACAATTGCACAGCCCAATCTCCACTGACAGAGATGTTCTCTATTGGGCTATAACCAGCTGTTTGGTTCGCACACAGGAAGCCAGAGAAGGGAATACCGTGTTCAGAGCCTCTAAATAACATGCGTTAGTTAAGAACGGCCTGCTACTAAACCAAAATTATTCAAGCAGAGCCCCATTTGTCACAATCCAATCATAAGGGCTCCACCAGCCCTCCCCCAACTGCTTGTGTAGTGGTGTATCTGCTTCGGTAAAGAAGCCATCATCAGGTGAAGATTGGGGTGGGAGGAAAATCGGGGGAAAGGGGGCACCCTTTCATCTAATTTCACGAGGCATGAGTAATTGGTACAGTTGAGAGGAACGATGGAACGTTCTATTTATTGGAGGTTGGAGTAGGATGGGGGGGTGGGGGTAGAAGGAGAATTTCGTTTAAATCAACATGGCCAGCAAGATGTCCCCAACAAACAAAAGGCAATGGGGGGGGGGGGGGTGATATAAACACGAACCATTCACCTCCATCAGCTATAGCATCGCCATCATGGTGTGTGCAGAGAGAGACCCCCAAGGCTGCTCTCACCCGCCACAAGAGCGACAGTAAGAGAGTGGAGAGAGGTGGCTGCATCCCCACCACAGCTCCTAAATGCACACTCTTCTCCAGTGGTTTGCTCCCCCACCCACCCACTCCGGTGGCCCGGAATCAAGAGAGAAACACTAACGTCCCGCCCGAACCGATTCCCCCTGTAAGCCTTTAGCCGAACCCCCACCGCCGGCTCCGGGCTCGCTAAACTTTCCGGGAGCTTCTCCCCGGTGTCCCCAAGGCGACCGCCCCACGATCGCGCATTCCCACTGGCCGGGCACCCACTGACAGGCGGGCAGCGGCGGCAAGCGGGGCGGGGGCGCCTGGCCGCCGCGAAGGGGCGGGGCGGCCGGAGCCAAGTTCCCGGGGGTCCGAGCGCAGCGCCTGACAGGAGCCCGGGACTGCGAAAGAGGAAGAGGAAGCGGCAGCGGGGCAGTTTTCCCAATCCCCCCCCTTCCAAGAGCACCCTACCCCCCTCCTAGCCCCAGCTGCCCGTGGTGGGGGGGAGGGCGGGGAGGAGGGCTGCAAGGTGAGGCACCGGGGCTCCGGGGACCGCCGCTGCCGCCACGTCCCGACTCACTCTCTCTTCGCCCCGCCACCCCCGCCGGAGGCGCCCACAACAATAACACGCCGGGGACGACCCGTCAGCGCCCCTGAGGCACCCGGGGCCCACGGCCCGCCGCAGCCAGGCCCCCTCCACTGAGGCCCGGAGCGCTTCTCCCGCCTGTAACTCCAGACCCCGGTGGAGCCCGGCCCGGGCGGCCCCCCCAGGGTCCGACCCATCCCCCCCGGCACCAGCGGCGCCGTCTCCGCGGCCGAATATTAGAAGTGAATTCGAGCTGCGCTTTACCTTTAGTTCCGCACTGTCCGCCATCTTGCGTCTGTCAGCGCAAGCGCAGTGAAGCTCGCCGGGGGCCGCGCTGGACCCTCCCCTCTAGCCGACTTGACTCCGCCCCTCCACGCCCCTTCACGCCCCCCAGACCTTCAGCCCCGCCCCTGGCCTCCTCCCCACTCTCGGAGCTCGCTGCCCCGCCCTGGGCACGCACAGCTGCGAGACCCGTACGTACTATTTAAATAAAGGCGCCAAGCAGGAGTTTGACAGTTACTACCCCCTCGGCCTCCCCACCCCCACACCGGCCAGGCCAGGAGCGCCCCGTGAACAGGCCGCCCCCTGGGGTGGGTGTTGGCCTGAGTTTAGCCCTTCGGCTGTCCTTGGAGCCCCTGTTGACAGAAGCCACAGCGCCCCCCATCCGCAGGATGCGTTCTGCATCTGCACCCTACGCGGCTGCGGCTGGGCCACAATTCCAGTTTCGTTTAAGGAGCGTTTGATGAAGCGTTTCTGGGTTTTACTGAGGCATATCTTCGTGATAAGTAGTAAGGTCGTCAAAGAAAATATTATCTTCCTACGGTATCGTTTCCTAAATAAAAGCTACGAGGGGAAAAGGGACTCGCCCAAATAGCATTTAACAGGGGTGGCGAGACAAATTGTGCTGACATCCATTCATCAACTCGCCCTGTGCGGTCAGAAATTGGGCAAGATTCCTGTCGTCCTGTCGCTCTCAGTGAACAGATCTGTGAGCTAATAAAGATACAATTACTAAGGGTGATGAGTAACATGGTATCAACGGGCTCAGTAGGAAAAAATGAATTAGATGGAGGTGCGCTTCCTCCCAGAAGGGTTTTCTCGAACTACATTAATATTTACACTTGAAGAAAGTTTTTTTTTTCATACCTACCCCTCTCTACTAAAAGCCTCCTCTGCTTTCTTCAAAACCCAGGCTTTCTTTACTGATTAACTTTTTAACTATCAAAATCCTCTTAACGTTTGGGTTGTTTTCACTTCCACATTGCTACAGTTTTTCCTTGAGTGTCTTTATAGTTTCTCACACTCCCTTTCCCACTGAGTCACTTTCATCATCATATAAATATAATTTTAAACTTCCTTTGAGTCCAAAATTGTCTTCAGCGGCTACTCTTCTTCTCTGCTTTCTTCACTGAATAAATTGGCAAACAAGACTCGATTTTTCTGTGGTACTGGTTCCGGGTTCCTCAGTGGCTTTGATCTCTCAGCCTACCCTGATGCAGCAAGCCTGCCATCATCCTGATCTCTTCTTACCAAGCCGAGGGACTGTTCATCTCCACCTCTGCAAAGCTCGCTCTCAGCCCCCAGGTCTTATCTAAATTGGCTAGAGGGAACTGCCTAACAGTTGGTGTGCTTGCTTTCTCTTGAAACATGTGGCTCCGTGAACTTTCCTCCACATCACTGTCACTTGTCCTGACATTCCAGGCTGTTTCTTCCCTGGGTGGGTCCCTCTGTTCTCTTCCTCCCTCTCTCCCTCCTCTCTTCCCTCCACCGTTTCTCTTGTGGGTCTCACTATGCAGCCCTCGAATTTGCTATAGAGACCAGGCTAGCCTTAAATTCACAGAGCTCCACCTGCCTCTGCCTCTCAGAGGAGTTAAAAGCAAGGACCACCTTGTCCAACTTTGGCTTAATGTTTGTTTACATATTAGAGAAGCAGGCCAGACAAGGGTGGGGCACATCTTTAACCCCAGAACTAAGGAAGTAGAGGCAGATGGATCCCTAGGAGTTCCAGGCCAGTTTGATCCTCAGTTCTAGGACAGCCAAGGCTACAGAAAGAGACTCTAGGGAGGGAGGGAGGGAGGGAGAGAGAGAGAGAGAGAGAGAGAGGGAGGGAGGGAGGGAGGGAGGGAGGGAGGGAGAGAGAGAGAGAGAGAGAGAGAGAGAGAGAGAGAGAGAGGAGATTGGAAACTCTAGGACTCAGTCTGTGATCTTTGTTCAACCACCAAGAGCTATCATTCAGCTCTGGCTTTTGGGCTATAATATGTGACGTTTAGACTTTATCACCAAATCCTACTCCAAGCAGGCCTAGGACCTTTCGTAGACTACTTGCCTAACTGCCTAACAAGAAGCCTTGCTGGTGGTGCGTGCCTGAAATCCTAGTGGTTGGTAGGTGAAAGATCAGGAGTTCCAGGCAAGCCGGAGCTACATGAGATTCTATCTCAAAAGAAACCATTTTGTTTTGTTTTTCGAGACAGGGTTTCTCTCTGTATCCTTTGATGTCCTGGACTCACATTTTAGGCTAGGCTGTCCTCGAACTCACGGAGATTGCCCTACCTCTACCTCCCCGAGTGCTGGGATTACAGGCGTGTGCCACCATGCCCCCCTCAAAAGAAATAATTTTATTAATTATATTTGTGTGTTTGTTTTAGAGAAACTGAATGGATGGTTTGTGCCCGCCTGTAATCCCAGCATTCCAGGCAAAGGGGGGCAGCTTTCCTGTGAGACTGAGGCCAGGAAGATCTACATAGGAAGCTCCAGGTCAGCCAAGGCTACAAGTGACACTCTGTCTCAAGACTAATTAATTAATTAACTAGTTATTTAAATAACTGTCGCTAGCTACCTAGTATCCATTTTGCATCTCTTCACCTCACATTCATCCTATCAAGGAGACCCTTGACCCCCCACCCCCCCCACCCCCGACCCCCCCACCCACCCCTGCGCACCCCCCCCCAGTGTTGCTGCTTTCTCAAACATCTCATTGTTATTCAGTATTCATTCAGCTTTCAAAATGAAACTCCAGAGAGCATCCTGTGCCCCTCGTGGTGGGCACGCCTTTAATCCCAGCACTCGGAGGCAGAGGCAGGTGGAACTTTGTGAGTTCAAGGCCAGCCAGATCTACAAAGTGAGTCCAGGACAGCCGAGGCTACACAGAGAAACCCTGTCTGGGGGCAGGGGGAGAGATTGAGAGACAGAGAAAGAGAACATCCTTACTCCGCCCTTTTCATGAGTGTCCAGTAGGTTTAATGTCTGGAGGTTGCATGAGTAGAGCTGATTCCTGCTATTAAAGTACATCCAAGCCAGCCTATTTTGCCAAGGCTTCTTCACAGCCACTGTCCTCTTCCAATTGACTGACAGGGCCTCACTCCGGCTTTCCTGACCCCAGGTAGTTTTGCCTTCTTGGGCCCTGTATTTGCAGCCGGCCATGATAGTGAAGGCCAGAGTCCTAGTGCTTGGACCACACACACTAACCTTTCTGTTAACAGCTGAACATGCAATACAAGAGAAATGCTGGGCGTGGCAGAGCACGCCTTTAATCCCAGCAGTCGGGAGGCAGAGGCATGCGCATTACTGTGAGTTCGAGGCCAGCCTGGTCTACAAAGCGAGTATAAGACAGCCAAGGCTACACAGAGAAACTCTGTCTCAAAAAACCAAAACCAAACCAAACAAAACAACAACAAACAAAACCAAACAAACAAACAAAAAACCAAAGCAATACAAGAGAAATGATCCCAACTTTTTTTGGGGGGGGGGGGCGGTGGGAAGCTGAGACAAGAAGATTCCAAGAGTTCAAGGCCAGCCTGGGCTAAATAGTGAGTCCTAGGCCAAACTGAACTATAAGCAAGAATCTGTCTCTAAAATAAATAAATAAAAGTAGCTAGGCAGGTGCAGTAGCCCAGAACTGAAATCTCAGCACTTGGGAGGTGAAAGCCCTACAGAAGACCTTGCCTCAAAAATAAATATTAAAAAAAAAGATCTGGCAGCCTGGCGTTGTAGCACACACCTTTAATCCCAGCACTCTGGGAGGCAGAGGCAGGAAGACTGTGAGTTCGAGGCCAGCCTGGTCTACAAAGCCAGTCCAGAACAGACACAACAACACTTTCTCAAAAAAAAAAAAAAAAAAGGCCTTTGCCCCTACTTCCAGGCACAAAACTCCTAAAACTTCCAGGAATTTCCTGATAGCTTTTTGTTATTCCTAATGAGTCCTCCCCTATTACACCTGAGAATGTTAATGAGGTGACTCCGGCTGAGCCCCTAATAGCTGGAGGGGGTCCACAAGCATTCTTTCCCCCCCCCCACGTCTTTTAAAAATAGTGCCACTTGCTAAGGGTTATGCTTCAAACACATGGGCGTATGGGGTCGGGAAGGGAGGAAGAGGAGAAGCAGGAGGAGGAGGAGGAAGAAGAGAAAATAACAGCAGCAACAGCAGAAGTTGGTGTTAAAGAAGAGACTGGAAAGATGGCTCGGGAGTGCTTGCTGCTCTCCCAGCTGCAGTTCGGCTCCCAGCACCTGTCCACCTACTTACAAGGACCTATAACTCCAGCTCTGGGGATCTGTAGCCCTTTTTTGACTCTTGTAGGCACCTATGTACACGTGGCGTGCGCACGCGCGTGCACACACACACACCAAAAAAATAAATAAGTATACACATAAAAAGTAAAGAAAAAAGAAAAAAAAACCGAGGGAGAACAACTTCCTAGTGGTTACAGTAGGTGAGAAGTGTGTGGACCAAGCTCAATGAACAAAGCCTTCCTACTGGCTCGGGATTCTCTGCTGAGCCTCCAGGGCACAGAGGCAGGGACCCGGCACGTACAGCTTCCTGACGCGCAGCCTGCTCACTGGTTTCTGGCCTCCGGCCTGACTGAATCCCTCACCAAGTTCTAGATCACATCCCAAGTCTTTTCCCACGTTCCCTGCACTAGTTATTGTTCCTGATGCTAGGACAAAGTAGCTGACAAAAGCAGCTTTACAGAAAGGAGAGTTCCTTTGGGTCACTGTTTTGAGTGTATGATCCATCAGTCCATCTTCATGGGAAATTCATAGCGACAATAGCTGTTCCAGGTGTCACAGATGGAGCATGAGGCACAGGGGGCATGGTACCGAAGTCAGGAAGCAGACAGAAATGAATCCTGGATCTCTCTCCCCACCCCACCCGCCTCTCTCTTTCCCTTACTCCCTTCCTTCCTGCCCCCTGTCTCTCAGGTCTTACCACACAGCCCCGACTGGCCTGAAACGCAGAGATCCATCTGCCTCTGCCTCTCAAGCACTCGAATAAAAGGCACACACTCACCCCGTCACATCCGGCCATAGATACTCACCATAAACTCACACCAGTGGCCTCACTGTGATATCCTGCAAAATCAAAAAGCAAGTTGCCCACAGTGGCAGAAAGAATAAGAGCCCGAGGGAGGGGTGGAGTGCCATAGAACACCATCTTCCAGTCAGGACAGGGGTAGATGCGTTCTTGACCTCTTAGCACCTACAATTACCTGTGGAAGATCTACAAAGACTGAGCCCAGTAACATTCCATTAAGGCTGAGGGAGGGGCCGGGTCTTGGGAGGCAAGGTCTATGGGTAGTTAATGGCTGCCTGGGGAGGAAAGATATTTTCTTCAGGGGTGCAGCCACGGCAAGTTGCCCATGTCACTGTACGAAATAGCTCACCAGTGTTTCTCTAAAGAACCCTAACAGGCCGGGTGTGGTGGCCCAAGCCTTTAATCCCAGCACTCGGGAGGCAGAGGCAGGCGGATCGTTGTGAGTTCGAGGCCAGCCTGGTCTACAAAGTGAGTCTAGGACAGCCAAGGCTACACACAGAGAAACCCTGTCTTGAAAAAAAATCTGAGGAACCAAACTGCTTCTCAGTATATAATATATATACAAATTACACACACACACACACACACACAAACAATGATAAATGACAAAATAATAAAACACTCATATTCAAAGTGATGAGCTAATTGAGAGTACTGACAATGCTCCCACACTTAAAATCTCTGGATAGATTAAGGTATCTGAGAAGGAAGGTTGTATCAGAACAAGACTTTGGGGTTAACTTCCTGGGAAAGGGCTGGCTATGGTGTTTTGTCAGGGAGGCCAGGAGTGGGGACTCCCACAGTTCTGACATCTGCTCACCCTCTCCTAAGCAATGGCAGGGCTGTACAGCTTCCCTTCCATTTCAACCTGACCATGGATCAATAAAATGTGAAACCTCTGTGTGTCACTTTGAGGCAAAAAGCTTCTGGCCTGCATGATCGCCTGCACTGGTACACATGCAACCCCCCCCCCCACGCACACACACCACTTAAAAATACAACCAGGTGGCACCTTTAATCCCAGCACTAGGGAGGCAGAGGCAGGTGGAGGCAGGTGGACTTCTGTGAGTTAGAGGCCAGCCTGGTCTATAGAGAAAGTTCCGGGACAACAAAAAGAAAAAAACCCAACTTATTCATTTCCTTCTCTTCCTCTTCCTCCTCCTCTTCCTCTTCTTCCTCTCCTCCCTCCTCCTCTTCCTTCTCTGCCCCATCCTCCTCCTCCCTCCCTGGCAGGGCATGTCTTAAGCTGAGCTGCTCTTACACTAGGTACGTGAGTGCCTCTAGCCAGCAGAGCATTCCGCCAAGCTATCATACATAGAGTGTGAACACGAATTACATTTGAGGTATTCATGTGACACTAGAGATCAAACCAGAGCATCCCACAGACTCAGCACACACTCTGTCACTCAACTACACCTCAAGGCCAGAAATAAACTATGAGTTAGGCTGTGGAGGTTTTAGGCAGACTGTTACTGCTGCTTACTGCTACACCCCTAACCTTACTCTGACCAAAATAGCAGCACATATGATTAACCTTTTTGGGAAAAAACAGTACTAAGTGGAGAAGGAAATCAACACACACACACACACACACACACACACACACAGAAGAAGAAGAAGAAGAAGAAGAAGAAGAAGAAGAAGAAGAAGAAGAACAAGAACAAGAACAAGAACAAGAACAAGAAGAAGAACAAGAAGAAGAACAAGAAGAAGAAGAACAAGAAGAAGAAGAACAAGAACAAGAACAAGAACAAGAACAAGAACAAGAAGTTGCATCTATAGATACCTTAAACTAGATTTGTTTTTATTTTATCTTTGTTGGTATTGTTTGGAGACAAGGTGCTCCTACGTAGCTCTGAATTCTCTGGAACTCACTGTGTAGACCAAACTGGTCTCAAACTCACAAAGAATCCTTCTACCTCTACCTCAATACTGGGATTAAAGGCATGGGCCACCACACCTGGTTATTTATTTATTTATTTATTTAGTGTACGCATGTGTGTCTGTGTGTGGGTGTGTGCACATCAGTGCATCTGCCCACAGAGTCCAGAAGTGCTGGATGCCCTGAAACTGGAGTTAAAGGCTTGTTGAGCTGCCTGACATGAGAGGTGAAAACCAAATTTAGATGCTGTGCCTTAGTGTTCTGCCTGCTTGTACAGCTGCACACCAGAAGAGGGCACCAGATCTCATTATAGATGTTTGTGAGTCATCATGGGGTTGCTGGGAATTGAACTCAGGACCTTTGGAAGGGCAGCCTTAACCCATGAGCCATCTTGCCAGCCCCGCAAAAGCTGTATTTCATCATGCTGAGGATCATCACACAAGATTCACACTCTAACTACAGTCCTAAGCCTCTCTCCCCCAAGGCTGTTCACCTGTGTGAGATTATCTTAGCTGAAGGTCAGCTCCAGTCTCTCATGGTATTCTCTGATTCAAGGATCAGGATCCGGGCAGAGACTCTCCAGCCCCAGAGCAGATCAAGGTGGTGTCTATCCAGTGCCGCCAGCAGTCCTGAAGATATGCAGAGCACAGCATTGCTCTTGGCCTCTGCTTATGTACTGTCAAATGGGCGTTGTAAGGTTCTAGTCATGGGTCTGGTTATCTTGATGTCACTGGGTTCTGGTTATCAGGTGCCACCTTGTGTGTAGAGAGGTTGCTAATTAAGCTAACTTTACATGTTTAAAAGGCATTTTTTGTTATGCTTATCAGAGTGTGTATATGTATATGTATAGTGTGTGTAGGGTGTGCTATGTAGTATGCTCATATGTGTGTATATAGTGAATAGTAATGTGTGTATTGTATATGTTTGTATATTTGTATAGTGTCTGTATAGTATGTAAATGTGTAGTGTGTATATTTGTATGTATGTATGGTACGTGTGTATGTATAATGAATGTGTTTATGTAGTTTGTGTGTCCCCCATTTCTCATATGTAGAGGACAAAGTAGGACATTGGATGTCATCACTTTATCACTTTCCGTTTTTGGTTTTGTTTTGTTTTTTTTTTGTTTTTTTTTTTTTGGTTTTTTGAGACAGGGTTTCTCTGTGTAGCCTTGGCTGTCCTGGACTCGCTTTGTAGACAGGCTGGCCTGGAACTCACAGCAATTCGCCTGCCTCTGCCTCCCTAGTGCTGGGATTAAAGACGTGCGCTACCATGCCCGGCTTGTTTTGTTTTTTTGAGACAGACACGGTTTCTCTGTGTATCCTTGGCTGTCCTGGACTTGTTTTGTAGACCAGGCTGGCCTCAAACTCACAGAGATCCACCTCTGTCTCCCCGAGTGCTGGGATTACAGGCATGCACCACTATGCCTGGCTTTTCATTTCATTTTTACAATATTTTATTTTATTATATTTATATGTGTATATGATGTTCAGAGGACAACTTGTGGGAATTGCTTCTCCTCATTCACCATGCACATCTCAGGGATCAAGCTCAGCTCACCAGGCCTAGTGGCAATTGTCTTTACCCAGTGAGCCATCTCAATAGTCTTCCACCTTATTTTTAAAATAGAGTCTCCCAGTGGTCCTGAGGTTCCTTGTTTCATGTAGACTGGCTGGCCAGCAAGCTTCTGGGATCCACCTGTCGCTGTCATCCAGTGTTGAGGTTGCAAGCATTTGTGGCCATGTTCAGCTTTTATGTGGGTGCTAGGGATTTGAACTCAAGGTATTTTTGCTTTCACAGCAAGTGCTTTCACCCACTGAACCATGGCCCTGTCCTCTAGACACATCCTACACATACACACACACACACACACACACACACACACACACACACACACACACTTAAATCAGGCTCTACATAAGAGAGAAAGCATGCAGTATTCAGCTTTCTCATTCTGGTTTTTGCTTAACATAACCAATTTCCAGTTCCATCCATCTCCCACAGATATCATGGTTTCATTTTTCTTTATACTTGAATAAAAGTCCATTGTGTGTGATGTACTGCATTTTCTTTATCCACTCATCTAGGCTGGTTTCATTTCTTAGCTCCTGTGAATACTGCAATAATAAACATGAGTGTGCAAATACCGTTGGTAGACGTAGAATCCTTCAGGAGAATATACCCAGGGGACAGTATGGCTAGAACGTGACATAGTTTTAGTTTTAGTTTTAGTTTTGTTTTGTTTTGCTTTGCTTTTTTGCTTTTTTTTTTTTTTTTTTTTTTAGGAGTAGCCACACTGGTTCCCACAGTTGCTTTACCCAAAGTGTGTGAGGTTCTGATTTATCGCATCCTTGCTGTCATTTGTTTTCCTTGTAATAGCTATTCTCACCGAGGGGAGGTAGTCTCAGTATTGGAAAGAGTGTTGAGTTCTTTTTTCAAATGCTTAATGGACATTTGCATTTCTTCTTCTGAGAGCTGTCTGCTTAGTTCAGTAGCCGGCTTACTGATCAGATGTTTTGGTTGAGGATAGCCTCAATAGCTCCTATATCCTGGGTACGGATCCCGTCTGCTATGTCGGCACTCGAGTTCACTAGCTCATCTCTTTGTCCTGCTGATTATTTCCTTTGCTGTGCAGAAGCTTTTTAACTTCACAGAGTCCCAGTTATTAATCCCTGGCATTATTTACTGTGCTTCTGGAGTCCTTTCCAGAAAGCTCTTGCCTGCTTATGCCTGTATCTTGAAGTGTTCGCCCTATGTTTTCTTCTAAAGTTTCAGGTCTTGCATTAAGCTATGGGTGTATGTGTGTGTGTGTGTGTGTGTGTGTATGTGTGTGTGTATGTGTGTCTGTGTGTCTGTGTGTCTGTGTGTGTGATGTGTGTGTATTGTCATGTACTAGTCCACAGGAGGTATTTTTGTGTTACTTTTGCTTATTGAATGCCTACAAATACCTGATAAAACACATCCTGAGTACATGCTTTCTTTTTTCCAAGACAGGGTTTCTCTGTGTAGCCTTGGCTGTCCTGGACTCACTTTGTAGACCAGGCTGACCTCGAACTCACAGCGATCCGGCTGCCTCTGCCTCCCGAGTGCTGGGATTAAAGGCGTGCGCCACCGCTGCCCGGCTACATCCTGAGTAGATTCTAATCTCCCTCCCCATCCCTTCATGTCTTCTATTCTACTATGGAGATTGTTATGGATATATTAAACATCTATTTCTCTGATAAGGACAGTTCACCACTGTAGAATCATTGTTTACATCGTCTGCAACGGCAAGCCAAATGCTGGGCCTAGAGACCCCATTCCTCCCCACCCACAGCATTATACTCTAGGAAGAGAGCAGACATTTCACTAAGATGATGCCTGCTTCACCCAACACCCTCACCATACCTGCCTGCGTTGCTGAGGATGGCTCTGCAGCACCCTCTGGTTCTGACCTCCAACCTTTGAAAGGCCATTCCAGTGAGAAATAGTGTAGAGCTAAGGATACTTGACCCTAAGATAAAATTGTGATTGGGTTGAAGGGGAAAAAAGTGGCTGTGTACTCACCTCGGTTTGTTTAAATAAGCACGGAATGTGCTCATGGCTCTTTAAACTCAGACCAGTTAAATTCTAAAGAGTTCAAAAGCTCAGGGTAAACACTTAGATGGTTTTAAAGATTGTCCAGATAAAGTTGCTCTGAGGGCTTAGGCATTCCGGGACAAGGCTGGGGGCATGTTGAGTGTGTTAGCGTTTCAGGAGGTCATTCATCTTGTATTTGTCTTTTCTTTTCTTTCTTTCTTTCTTTCTTTTTTTCTTTTTTTTTTTTTTTTTTTTTGGTTTTTCGAGAAAGGGTTTATCTGTGTAGTCTTGGCTGTCCTGGAATTACTTTGTAGACCAGGCTGGCCTCGAACTCACAACGATCCACCTGCTTCTGCCTCCCGAGTGCTGGGATTAAAGGCATGGCCCAGTTCCATCCTGCATTTTTCTGTGGGTGCTTTCCATATCAAATATTCTGGCACTACTAAAATGATTAACTTGGAATTTTGTTTCTGAAAAAGTGACTGTGACTTTTCTGCTGCTTGCTTTGTCTGTGCTTTGGATTGTTGCTTTGTCCAGCTAGCACATGCTTGGCAACAATTTTCATTGATGGAAATGATCTATTACAACACCTCTCTCCACCCCCCATGTGGTCTTTTTTCAGCATTTTCATTTTCCTTGGTCTTCTCAGTTAGAAGGCATTCACAAAAGTTGAGCATGGTAGCACATGCTATTAATCCCAGCACTGGGGAGGCAAAGGCAGGCCGACCTCTGTGAGTTCAAGGCCAGCCTCATCTCCAAAGCAAGTCCAGGACAGCCAGAGCTACACAGAGAAACCTGGTCTCAAAAACAAACAAACAAACAAACAAACAAATTAATTAATTTTTTAAAAAGAAAGCATTCACAAAGCTTGGACTGGGACCATGAGGGAGCAGGCCTGCAGTGCAGCAGAGTAGATGTGTCCCAGAAGCCCACCCAGTGGCCCAGTGACAAACTGCAAAGAATCATTTCTCAATAAATGATTGGCACTCTGTATTCTAGGGTGCCATATCCTTGGATTCAACCTGGTTTTTCAAGATTTTTAAAATTTATTTTTATTTATTCATTTATTTATCTTGATTTGTTGTTGTTGTTGTTGTTTTCTGAAACAGTTTCTCTGTGTAGCCTTGGCTGTCCTGGACTCACTTTGTAGACCAGGCTGCCAGGCTGGCTTCCAACTCACAGCAATCCACTTGCCTCTGCCTTCCAAATGCTGGGATTAAAGGCCTGCCCCACCAGGCCCGGCCTTAATTTTTATTTTATTTTTATTTTTATTTTTTTTTTTTAGAGAGGATCTTACTATGTAGCACTGGCTGGCCTGGAACTTGCTATGTAGACCTGTTTCTGCCTCCTGAGCAATGGGATTAAAGGCATGGGCCAACACGGATAGCTGAATTTTAAAATTGTATTTATTTATTCTCTCATATATTACATCGTGATGGAAGTTTCCCCCTCCTCCTTTCCCCCTACACCTATGCTTCCCCCCCCAACCTCCAACCCCAGCCCTTCAATCCACTCCTTCTCCATTTCCCTTCAGAAAAAAGACAGGCTTCCTAAGGACATCAGCCAAACGTGGCAGATGAGGTTGCAGTAAGACTAGGCACCTAAGGCTGGGCGTGGTGGCACATGTCTTTAATCCCAGTACTCGAGAGGCAGAGGCAGGCGGATCACTGTGGGTTCGAGGCCAGCCTGGTCTACAAATCGAGTCCAGGACAGCCAAGGCTACACAGAGAAATCCTGTCTCAAAAAACCAAAAAACAAAAACAAAACAAAACAAAACAAAACAAAAGACTAGGCACCTCCCGCCATATTAAAGCTGGAAGAGGCGGCCCAGGTGGAGAAAAGGGTCCCCAAAGCACAGAAGCGAGTCAGAGACAGGCTCTGCCCACACTGATAGGAGTCCCACAAGAAGAAACAAAAAATTTTCCAAAAAAGTGTGTGTGTGTGTGTGTGTGTGTATGAGTATGTGCATGTGCGTGCAAGCTCCTATAGAGCCCAGAAGAGAGTGCAAGATCCCCTGAAACTGGAGTTACAGCGGCTTGTGAGTTACTTGATGTAGGGTCCAGGAAATTGAACTTCGGGCCTCTGCAAAAAAAATGCATGCTCTTGACTGTTGAGCTGTCTCTCTCCAGCCAGCCAAGTTTTGCTTTTATTTTGCACAATATTCGAAGAAAAGTAGGTTGTACTGAGATGTACATATTCTATTGCCATTATTCCCCTGACGATACAGTTTAACAAAGCATGTTCGTTGTGTTAGTGTCACTTTCAGTGCACAGGAGGACACGCATTGGTGCACATATTACACCATGTGTATGAGGGACTTGAGAATCCGAGAGTTTGAGTGTCTGTTGGGATCTTGGGATAGCTTGCCCAAGAACGCTGGCGGAGGGTGGTGGGGGGGTTGCGGGGGGGGGGGGGGAGGGGAGGGGAAGAGGGGATGACCACATCCTTAAAATCAGTTGAGGTAACCTGAAACTGTTTTCCTCCTGTCCAATCACAAAGAGCCTGAGGATCATACTCTGCCAGGTAGCCCAGCTAGGCATCTGCCAGTTGTCTTTTTTTGTTTGTTTGTTTTGTTTTGTTTTTGTTTGACTGGGGCACTCTCTTTACATTTGTCAGCCCCTCCCTTTGAGGAGCTGATTGGTGCTTTTGAAACCCCCAACCTCTGGCTACAGTCCTGTTCCTAATAAACTGGTGGTCTAGTACAAAGATGCTTCTGCTTGCCTGCCTTGGAATACTGGGTGTCCTTGGGACTCTGTGTCTTGCTCTGCTGCCTGCACCCTGGGGGGCTAGTCTGACTATGGGGTCATTTTCTCTAGTTCCATCCCCTTGGGCTCCTGGCTCTTCCTTCCCCAATAACCCACAATGCTAAGGGTACACGTCAGCTGAGTCACCACAAGGCACAATCTGGTCTTTTCTCCATCTAGACTTTAAGTTCACCTCTAAGAGAATACAGGCATAGCAGACTATGATTTTATTTGGTGTGGGTTTTTTTGTTTGTTTGTTTTGTTTTTTCTGAGACAGGGTTTCTCTGTGTAGCCTTGGCTGTCCTGGAACTCACTTTGTAGACCAGGCTGGCCTCGAACTCACAGTGATCCGCCTGCCTCTGCCTCCCAAGTGCTGGGATTAAAGGCGTGCGCCACCGTGCCTGGCTTCAGATTATGATTTTAGTAGCCCGTCATCATCACCTCCACTCCCAGCCCAACCATTTCTTACTCTCTTGGTATGTATATTTCTCTCATTCTTCAGCAAGAACCATGTATAAAATATCCTGATAGCAGATAGAAAGATGCCTCATCAGGTAAAAGTTCTTGCTGCTCTTGGGGGAAACTCGGGTTCCGTTCGACCTAGAAGGGGGTTCAAAACCATGTGCAACACCAGTTCTGACCCCTTGTGTTAGCAAATGTGTGATCTTGCCCAAGTAGTTCCTGAGGTCTCTGAGGCTCAGTGATGCCCCATCCAGCAGACTTAACCTCAGCTGGCCCCTTTGCACCAGCAGGACTCCAGCCGGCTCTTACCCAGTGGAGGTCAGAACTGGAGGCAGCTACTGACCCTGCCTGCATCAGGCCTCCCACCCTGGAAATGATGTTGCCAGCAATTGTGTTACTTTAGGCGATCAACTCATCTTTTCGAATGTGCCTGGACTAGCCAGCAGCCACCCTTTCCTAGGGACCTGCAGTCTACCAGGAAGCAGAACCAGGTTCCTTGCTGATCTGGGGCCCCTCAGGCCTTCCCCTCCCCCACACCTTTTGCCTTTGGCAAGGAGCTCTGTGTCAGCTGTAAACACTGTCTGTACCTGTAAATAGCTTTCTTTCCTCTACAGACCCCTTAATTTTCCTCCCAGTTCCTTGGCTTTGTGGAAAGCAAGAAGTCAAGATGCGTTGCTTGCTTCTGCCTTCTCCCCTGTCCCAGACATCTCATGATTATAGTTCTGAGCTAACTGGCTGTTTAAAGGAGAGGAAAGGAGGGTGCAGAGGGCAACCAACTAAAACCTGGAAATACAGACTCCTGTCACACAAGGAAGAGATAAGCAAGGTTCCCAAACTTGGAAGAGTAGGGGAGCATTGGAGGGGACTAGGGAGTGGGGGAGGCGGGAGGTGGTGGCGCATGCCTTTAATTCCAGCACTTGGGAGGCAGAGGCAAGTGGATCGCTGTGAGTTCGAGGCCAGCCTGGTCTACAAAGTGAGTCCAGGATAGCCAAGGCTACACCGAGAGACCCTGTCTCAGAAGAAGAAGAAGAAGAAGAAGAAGAAGAAGAAGAAGAAGAAGAAGAAGAAGAAGAAGAAGAAGAAGAAGAAGAATAGCCTGAAGCCGCGCTGTGACGCAGTCACATCCCTAGAACACAGGAGTCAGCAGCTGTCACTCTAAATTGACCTCCGGTTACCTGCAAGTCAAGTGGCTGACTCATCTATCCATTGCACTCAGTGAACTGAACACGATAGAAACGCACACGTGTGTACCCTGGGCTGTGTTGATGGCTCAGCAGGTGAAGGCGCTTGCCACCAAGACTGATGACCTGAGTTTAATCCTTAGGCCCCTCAAAGTGAAAGACAAAACAATGGTTCCCACAACTTGTCTTTCGACTTCCACATATGCACTATGGCACATGGGTTCTCCTACACAGACACATAAATAAATGTAATAAGGTAAAATAATCAATATGTGCATCATATTTCTTTCTTTTTAAGAAGAGGTCTTTACTGTAGCCTAGTCTGGCCTAGAATTACTATGTAGCCTGGCAGTTCCCCTTAGCTTCCCATTATAAGTATGTGCCCAACACACACACACACACACACACACACACACACACACACACACACACACAATTGACTAGCCTGGGTGCTAGTCAAAGGGATTCATATGTGTGCATCTGGTGTTTAAAATTTTGCATAACAACCAGACATGTCAATGTATACCTATAATCCCAGTATTTATGTATTTATTTGAGACAGGGTCTGTGTATCCAAGGCTAACCCCAAAGTCACTATGTATCCAAGGATGACTTTGAACTCTCAGTCCTCCTCCTCCTCCTCCTCCTCCTCAAGTGCCAAGATTATAGGTGTGTACCATCATACCCAGATGAACTCTTTTGTTTGGATGCTCTCTCTAATCCTTAGTTTTTGGTTTTCTTCTGTTTGTTTGTGTTGGGGATGGGGCTCAGGGCCTTACATATACTAAGAAAATCGGCTTTCACTGAGCTATGTCCCTATCCCACAGACTCAGTTCTGGTGGGGCAAGTGGGTCAGTGGTTAAGAGCATGCTGCTCTTGCAGAGGCCCTAGGTGGGATTCCCAGTGCCTCATGCTGCCTTATAACAACTTATAGCTCCAGCTCCAGGAAACCATGCCTTCTTTTAGACTCTGTAGGCAACTGTGAGTGCGCATGCACGCGCACACGCGCATACACACGCACACATACCCCCCCCCCACATGCACGCACAGTTAAAAAATAATTAGTTCTGTTCTGAGAACTTCTTCTCTTTAGATTTATTTTATTAGTGTTTTGTCAATGACACAAGCAGATCTGGGACCTGCCAGGCCTGTGTGCAGAAGTTCTGGCCTTGGGACTTCCACCAGCTTTCAAGAAGCAAACGGCCTTCTTTGGTCCCCAAAGTATAAAGCTGTACCCTGAGCCCTTGTTTAGGTGCAGCTGATCTGGGAGGGGAGGGGCAGGGTGGGACTCTATACAGCTCCACAAGTCTCCCCCAGCCCTCACAGAGTCATGTGACAACGCCAGGCTTCTGATTTGCCATCTGTGAGCTGGAGGCACAACACCTCTCCACCTCAGAAATCCCTGAGAAGTCCGAGAGACGATATTGGAGATGATGAAGTGGTCCTGGTCAGAAAACCATTTGGAAAATATCAATAAATATATAAGCAGTAGCGCTTTACCCACAGCCCGAAGCCCAGAGGACCTTCGAGGATGGTCAGTTCCGGGAGGTTGAGCTCTGGTGTCCAAGCCCCAGCAGCCCCTCCCCTTCACTACAACATCTTGGTCCACCTCGTCTTTGTACTTTCCCTTTTCAAATCCCTATTGGTCATCCTCCCTTCTCTCCCCTCTCTCTCTCTCTCTCTCTCAGGTTTCACTATGTCACCCTGGCTGACCTGGAACTCCCAACGTAGACCAAGCTGGCCTTGAACTTACAGAGATGTGTCTGTCTCTGTCTTCAGAGTGCAGAAGACCGAAGGCATGTCCCAACACCCCCAACTGATCTAAACTCAATGGACGATGTTGACTTCTCTTGAGGATCCTTCTGGACCACACCCTACCTAAGCATCTGGGTGACACATTGCTCCTCTAGGTAGTCACACTGTTCATATTAGCATTGAGATCTCCTAGTCATTAGCCTCCTAGCCCCTCCCCCCTTCCCCACACTCCCTTCTCAGGCTTCCCCAATTAGCCAGGCACGGTGGCTCACATCTGTCATCTCAGAGCTCAGGAGTCTGAGGCAAGAGAGGCTCCGGCAAGTTTAAGGCCAGTCTCTATAGCGTGAGACTATGTTTCAACCCATAGATCAGAGCATCTCTCAGCTCTCATGGGAGAAGCTTCTCCTTGGAGCAGATGGCTACTAACACAGAGATCCTCAGCGGGTCAACAAGCAGAGAACAGGAGACCATGGACCGTGGAGTGCTCAGCCCTAAGTGGGACATTCACATCCCTCCTCCCAGCGCAGGGATCTCTGTGGAAGAGGGAGTGGAAAGATTCTAAGAGCAAGAGGCAGTCAATAACATCAAAGAAACGGTGTTTGGGGCCGGGCGTGGTGGCCAGCAGATCGCTGTGAGTTTGAGGCCAGCCTGGTCTATAAAGTGAGTCCAGGACAGCCAAGGCTACACAGAGAGACCCTGTCTTGAAAAACAAAAAACCAAAAAACCAAACCAAACCAACCAAACAAACAAAGCAAAACAAAACAACAACAACAACAAAAAAAAAAAAAAAAAAAAAAGGAAAAGAAAAGAAAGAAAGAAATGGTGTTTTCCAGACACCATGGGGAAGTTGCGCATATGAACTCACAGTGACAGTGACAACACGAAGCCGACCTGTGCAGCCCAAGCCAGACCAAATCCTAGTAGAGAGGGAGAAGGTGGGCATGAAATCCTCTTGGCTCTTGACTATGGCTGGAAGAGGAGTCAGTTTTGTTGTTTAATTATGTGACTCCTGGTAAGTCTGCCCCACACCAGGGCAGTCCCCACACCCAAGTCAGGCTGGGCAACAAAAACTGGACTGGAGAGGACAGAAGGAGGAGAGGAGAAGGAGAAATAATCTCAGGGTTGGATGGGAAGGGGTGGGAGGGTAGAGAAAGTGGTTATGGGAAGAGCTGTGGGGTGACTATGCTCAAAAATACATTGTATTGAACTCTCAAAGTAATTAATACAACTACTGTTTAAAAAGAGATTAATGAATTAAACAAGCAAGCTTCTTGAGAGTGGCACACACTCACTGTACTAATCTGCTGAACACCAGAGGTTAGCCACCTGTACAAGTATCAGCTGTTTCCCCTAGTAATGGCATGGCTGACTCAAGAGCTACAGTTCACTGCTGCTGCCTAGCATCCCAAGATAGTACTGCAGACTGCTAGCCCAGAAAAAGAAGAAATGGCAGAGTTCAAAGTGGGTTTGTACTGAATAGAAATCCCACTTAGGAGTGTGTGTGTGTGTGTGTGTGTGTGTGTGTGTGTGTGTGTGTGTGCGCATATTGGTTATGTACATGTGTGTGTGCATGTGTGTAATAGCCAAAGGACAACCTCAGGTGTCATTCTCAAAATTGCTATCACCCCTGACTGGCTGACCAGATGACTTCAGGAAGCCTCTCCCCTCTGCCCCTCTGCCACTCCTGGCATTTTCACATAGGTTCTAAGGGCTCAAACTCCACTTTTCAACTTGCAAAGCAAGGCTTTACCAGCAAAGCTACCCCCACCGCAGCTCTGTGTGATGGTCTGATTTAATTGTTGTTTTAATTTACAGTGGTTCAGAATGTACCCATCCAGCCTGTTTGTTCCCTCTCACTTTTAGTACATTAGTTAATAAGCTATAAGACATGCTTATTTAAAAATAAGCCTCATGTTAAATGGTTTGCCCAGCTGGAGGCTAACATATGTGTTCTGAGCATATTTAAATAGGCTAAGGCTAAGCATGAGGTTTGGTAGGTTGGGTGTATTAAAAGCATTTCTTTTAAGATTGATTTTTTTTTATTCAAGTATGTCTGTGTGGATATGAGCACTTAAGTACAGAAGCCTATGGAGGCCAAAGGAAAGCATCAGATCCCTGGGAGCTGGAATTACAGGCTGTGAGCTGTGAGCTGTCTCGTGGATGCTTGAAACTGAAATGGGTCTCTGGAAAGACAGCAAGCACTCCTAACCCCTGAACCACCTGTCTATCCCTTTCAATGCCTTTTAATTTTATTTTATGTTCATTGGTGTTCAGCCTGCAGGTATATCTGTGTGAGGATATGAGATCTCCTGGATCCAGAGCCATAGACATTTGTGAGCTGCCACGTGGGTGCTGGGGATTGAAGCCACGCCCTTTGGAAGAGCAGCCAGTACTCTTAACCCCTGAGCCATCTCTCCAGCAGCCTTCCCTTCACAACCCCTCCCAGTGCAATTTTGACATGATGATTTCAGCTTATGATGAAGGTTTATCAAGATTTAACCCTATTGCATGTGGATGGATATTTGGGTTTGGTTGTCTGGTTTGTTGTTTAGTTTGGGAGGGGACAGGGTCACACTACATAAGTTCAGGATGGTAGTAAACATGATGTCCTTCTCTCTTAGCCTCCCCCACATATGGATTACAAGTGTGTATTCATGCCAGGTTTGACTGTCTTCTAAATGAAAGCAGTTTCATATATGCCTTCTGACTCACCAGTGGTTCATTTATGGTCTTAATGCTCTCAAAGCAAACATTTGTTTTCCTAAAATTAGTAATATATCTATGGCTTAAATCAAACACAGTTAGCCACCAGCCTCCTGAAATCACATTCTAAGCTTGGAACAAGTCTCACAGACCTTTGACAGTCCTCCATTGTGCCCTGGAAAGTTCTTGGAAAACATTTCCTGGGCCATTAAGATATTTTGGTGGGATTAGGGGCTTGCCATTAGGCCTGGCAATTTGAATTCAATCCTCAGGGATCACGTGATAGAAGGAGTCAACTTCCACCTGTTGTCTGTCTTCTGACCTCTACCCTACATAAACTTACACATAAACAAGTAAAATGTAATGAAGTCAACCTAAAAGGTCTTCCTGATTAGATGGTAACCATGGTGGAATTTATACTGTGTGACGTCTTAACGTTGGCCAGCAATGGGTGCTGAGGGGTGGACCATTGTCGCATACAGTGTAGGAACTGAAAAGCTATTTTTGTTTTAGAAGCACATGAGGGATGATCTGTGAGGCTTGACGGAAGAGCTATGGGGTGGCCAAGTGCCTCTGGGAACTGGATCCTCTACAGCCCTGCTCTCATTTATAAACAGCTCTTCATAGAAAATAGGGAATAGTCCCAAACGCCGTCCTGGCTCTTACTCAACTCGACAGATTTATGCTCAGCTCTCCCCTTAGCTTGGGCAGACCAGTGAGAAGTCAATGAATTTAGAAGTCCCCCCAAACCCTGAACCAACTGGACTAAGTGTGCCTGAGATCCATCAGCTGAGACTCATGGTGAGTGACGGGAAAGATGCGGTTGTTCTTTGACTAAATCTATCCCACCCCACCATGATAGCTAGGCCATTAAAAACTACAGATGACCACTTAGGCTAATGCGTTTTGTTTGCCTGACACCTTCAAGAGCCTTTCATCTCTGTGTGGCGATGACACAGATATGTGCTGCGCTGCTTTCGTTATATGCTAACGTCAGAGCACTGAGGTCTCCCATGATGCTTTAGAAGGCTGTCTCAAAAGACAGCTGCATGCATAACTACACACACGTATAGAACATAACACGTGCCTATAGTATTATGACTTTGAGCCAGAGTTTCTTGTAGTCCAGGCTGGTTTCAAACTTCATACATAGTTGAGGGTAACCCAGAACTCCTGGTCCTTCTGCCTTTACAACTCAAGAAATAGCAGGTATGAGCCACCACACACTTACGCTTCTCTGAGGATCAGATCCAGGCCTTTTGGCATGCTAGGCCACCACTCTATCAGCTGAGCTATGTCCCCAGCCCCTTTTTTAAAAATTATTTTTTTTTTTGTAGAATAGTGAACAGAACACTGAGCACAAATGAAAATAAGAGCTACAGCCTCCTGCTTTTTCTTTCTTTCGTCCTTTCACCCTGCAGGTCCTGAGGGTGGAGCGCAAGTTCTCTGCCTTGCAGCGCCATCTTGCCAGAAGTGTATAATTTCATTTTAATAATAATAAAAAAAAACCTGTTACCGGCAAAATTCCTATAAAAGTCACCATCTGCTTTGGTAAACTGGTATGTGATAGCGCACCACCGACTGAAACGAATGTTTGCTAGTCAAATTCAAACACAAAGCCAGGGTTTGGATTATAGCTGATACGGAACAGTCTCATCTAACCCTTCATTGCTGGTTCTTGACGCATCAATTCTTAGCTGTAATTCTTAGGTCCAGGCTCGTCCAACCTCTGCAGGTCCAACTTCCAACCCCGAGTCTGAACACAGTGCAGGCTGGCTATGAGTGCCATCCCACAGAAAATCACGAACTTACATAAGTCATCATGAGCTTTTTTTCTTCCAGCATGATTGTGCAGTTCCCAGGTATGAACCCCGTGGACAACAACATCTTGTCACAACATGAAGAGACTGGCCACTTCATTCCCCACAACATCTGTGAGATTTCCTCTTTCAAGAGCAGCTGCTTCTTCCCATGCCCCGCTTCTTAATCCCCTGGGCTCCTGCTCTCAGCCACCGTCAGCCTAGGACATCAGACCCTTTCACAGCAGTCAGCATTTCCAAAGCGAACTCTTTATTTTCTGCCTGGACTTGCTCTTCCTCCAGCCTATCCACCGATTTCACATCCTAACTGCAAAGAACTATTCGCTCCCTATCTCGTTTGATACCACCTGCCTCCCTCTGTTTACCCAGTGCAAACTATTAGTGCAGTGGGTCTCTGTTCCAACTACCTTCAAATACACAACCCTGGGTACCATAGACAGCAATTCAAAAGTAATTGGCAAGAGAAATGGCCTGGGCCATGGCCTGGAGGGAGAAGAAACAAAACAAAACAAAACAGCCTCCCAGTGAACTCTGAAGATTAAAGCTGTTTTAGTGCCATACTTACCTGCTCCCTCTGAACAGTTACTGTTGCCATGAGCAACAGTGTGGATGCCAGAGATTAGAGCTAGGTCCTCCTGCATGCTAGCCAGCTGGGTCCGGAGGCAGAGGCAGGCAGATCTCTGCCAGTTTAAGGGCAGCTTGGTCTACATGGCAAGTTCCAGGGCAGCCAGGGTTGCACAGAGAGACCCTGTCTCAAAAAGTTATTAATTTTTATCTATCTGTGCACATACATGGATAAGTTTATACGCATCTACAGTCCTTTCCCCATCACCTGCTCCCCTAGGGTACCACAGTGGCTTCTGGACCGGTCTCTCCCAAAGCAGTCTCTCCTCTCCCACATCTGATTTCAACAACCAAAGCAGTCTTTTCCAAATGCAGGTCTGGTCATGTTTTATACCCACTAAGTCATCGTAGGAGCAGTCATTTGTTCCACAGTATTTAAACACAAAACATGTCACCTCTCATTATCTCCAGGGCAAGTTGGACTGACTTTGAGCATCCATTTCCCAGGAGAGATACTGAAGTTTTCTTTCTGGAATCATGCAGGAATTCTAGGAGGTTAAAAGTTCTATGGGGCAGCCAGATGCAGAGGCGCACACCTGTAATCCCATCACTCAGGGAGACAGAGGCAGGCAGATCTCTTTGAGTTCGAGGCCAGCCTGGTTTACAAAGTGAGTCCAGGACAGCCAGGGCTATACAGAGAAACCCTATTTTGAAACAAACAAACAAACAAATAAACAAACAAGCAAATCAAAGCAAACAAGTTCTATGGCCAACAAGATGGGTAAAGGCTCTTGCTGCTAAGCCTGACAACCTAAGTGTGATTGCTGGGATCTGCATAGCAGAAGAAGAGACTAAATCCCACAGTTATCCTTTGACTCCCATGTGCCATGCGGGTGTGTAGCTACCATGTGCATACATACATGGTGAGTAAAATAAATGTAATTTTAAACATTGAAACTAAAGTTCTGAATGCATGGATTCATCTTGGTCATTGCTGAGATACCCAGTCCTTCCACTTCCCTCAGGACACAACGGTCTTTTACACTTCTCTGACGCTATTTTGGAGGCCCAGTATTTCCTGACTACCTTCAATCTGGGACAGTGTGAGCCAGTGGGCGCCCAGGAAGCCACCACTCTGGACCCACTGTGCCCAGATACCCAGTTCCTTTGCTGTCTTGGGGAAACCGACTCTGCCTTTTCAAGCCGGGATGACTTCCTTCTCCCAGAGGAGCCAGCCTCACAGGTCATCACAAAGTCCTACTGCTGAGAGGTGCTTGGCCAGGCAGCCTAAAGCAGCTCACTAGGCCTAAAGAAGAGTCCTGGTCCTGGCCAGGCCTGAGAAAGTTAAGAACCCTGTGCCAGTCTTCTCGAAATTGGGTAGAGTCAGTGAGTGCTAAGCAGCATTTGTAGGCTCCAGGAGGCCCTGCCTCCCCCCTCGCCAACTGTCTTATCAATACGTTCGCCTTCCCCTGACCCTGTTCAGTTACAAAATAATAGAAGGGAGGTGTGGTGGTCAATGATTAAACAAGCTTATTGTCCCTTTGGTTATGTACTTGCAAATTCTTACATTAACGCAAAGGTGCTCAGAGGAGCTGGGGGTTTGGGGTCCCTCTTGTCCCTTATATGCATACGCAGGGCCACAGTTCTCCCTGCTCCCCATCAGGCCTCCATAACTATCACCACACTGGTCTTCCTGCCTCCAGCGCCCCCTCGGTCTCCTTCCACACCCCGGAACTATCTGTTCTTCACTCAGTACTTATTTTAACACCGCTTTCTCCAAACAGCTTCCAAGGTCATCCCTCCAAATGTCTCCTCATCAACCGTTGTGCTAGCGTTGCTTTTATCTGTGTTGTCTTACCCCACACAGACACACACACAACATGCTTATCTCATGCTGGTGATCGCACTGTAAGCAGGAATTGCGGTTTTGCATCCTTGAGTCTTGAGTGCTTTTATAAGCCAGGTATATGCCTGCTGTGCTGACAAAGGCAGAGGGTCAGGAGTTTAAGAGCAGCTTTGGCTACCTAGTGAATTTGAGCCTAGACTGTATGAGGCCTTTAAAAAAAATTATTTGTTAATTCATTCATATTACATCTCAATTGTTATCCCATCCCTTCTATCCTCCCATTCCTCCCTCCCTCCCACTTTCACCCTATTCCCCTCCCCAGAGCCTTTAAAAAAGAAAGAAAGAAAGAAAAAGAAGTCAGGTACATGTTAAAGAATTCCTAGAGCAGCCGGGTGTAGTGGCGCACGCCTTTAATCCCAGCACTCGGGAGGCAGAAGCAGGCAGATCGCTGTGAGTTCGAGGCCAGCCTGGTCTACAAAGTGAGTCTAGGACAACCAAGGCTACACAGAGAAACCCTGTCTCAAAAAACAAAAAACAAAAAAACAAAAACAACAACGAAAAAGAATTCCTAAAATTTGGGGGGCCCTGAGGAACAGCTTTTTTTTTTTTTTTTAGGTTTTTCTGAGACAGGGTTTCTCTGTGTAGCCTTGGCTGTCCTGGACTCACTTTGTAGACCAGGCTGGCCTCGAACTCACAGCGATCCACCTGCCTCTGCCTCCCAAGTGCTGGGATTAAAGGCGTGCGCCACCACGCCCGGCTGGGATAGCATTTTTTGTTTGTTTGTTTTTCAGCCCCTTTTGCCACTTTTTTTCTCACTCAGATGACACCTCCCATGGACACCCAACATAAACCAAGAAGAGCAGAGACGTTCTAATTAATGCAGGGAGGCAAACAGGCCGGAAACAATGTTGTCATTGTGCCGATAAGACAGCCAAGGCCACCGCCTTCTCTGTTTCACAGACATTTACCTTACACCCCCTTTAGAAAGCTGCCGGTCAGGGTTAGCTCCGTGGCAGAGCACTTGCCTAGCACATGTGAGGGCCTGGGTAGCATCCTCAGCACTCTAAACGAAGGAAGGAAGCAAACACATATGGTGAAATAAGTTTTTAAAAAAAGCACAGGTGACTTTTTCCATCCCTATCCTCAGGGACTGGTCACAGGCTCTCAAGGAGCAGTGGCCTCTCTTTGAAGGCACTGTGGGCTAATGATTTCTTTTGCCATGTCTTGTATATTCTGTTAACAGATTATTCAAGGGAGGTGTTTACAGGCAAGTTGTTGCCGTTTCAAGTTTGTAGAAACATGTACGGCAATTATCTAGGCTTTTCTTTATTGCTTTAAATTTTTCCTCTATGGTACTGTGTGGGTGTTTGTGAAAGTGGCTTGAGTTGTTCCCATGTAGCTGGGCCAGCGTGCCTCAGTGAGCAGTCCCAACCTGTTGAAGATTCTCCAGGCTGCAGACCCTCAGGAAAGGATCTGTAGTTCCCTATTACAAGATCAAACTTAGCTCGCTTTCTTTCCTTTTTGGAAAATAATTTCATACAATATATTTTGATCGTCTTTCCCCTCACCCGATTCCTCCCAGATCCTCCCCTCCTCCCTCCCCACCAGACTTCATGTTCTTTTTCTTTCTTTTAAAAAACAAGACAAAGAAACAAAGACACAAAAATAGAAATCAAAATAAACAAGCAAAACACAAATAAGACACACCCCGCCCCTAAAAAAATGCCTTACATGAAGCAACATGAGACCAAAAGTCTACAAAAACACCATTACGTTTGTTTTGTGTTGGCCAAGTACTGCTGGGCACGGGGCCTGCATTGAAGTGTGGTTCAATAGGACCTTCCATCTGGCTATGGACAGTAACCAATATCTTTGACAATGGCCTGTGATGTTTGGGAGTTTCCATGGGCTGCCTTTGGCCAATGTAACTCATTCCTGGCACTGAAGGTTTTACTTGGAAGTATAAGATGTCTGGTTGGGGCATTCTCTCTCCTCCTATTTGGTAACTCATTTTCCGTTTCTTTCATCTATGCATATGTTTTAGGAAGCTTCAACAGTAGTAGGTTTCCATACGGTTTTATAAATGTCCCTTTAGTGTTAGTGGCTAAACTAACACAGTTAGTTATTGCTGCGTTCAATGGAGGATTTGCTTACAGCTTCAAAAGGTGAGCCCATGACCAGCATGGTAGACAGCATGGTGGCAGGCAGTGGGCATGGCACTGGAGAAGTAGCTAAGAGCTGATATTTGATCCACAAGTTGGAAGCAGAGAGATTAAGAGTGGGTCTGGCATGGGCTTTTGAGACCTTAAAAGCCCACCCCTAGTGACAGACCTCTTCAAGCAGGGGCACACCTTCTTCCTAAGCAGCTCACCAAGTGGGAACCAAATATTCAAATATTTGAGCCTATGGGAGCTTTTCTCATTCAAACCACTGCAAGGTCTTTGAACATATTTTTTTTTCTATTTTGCTATTTTGAAGTCTTTGTCTTATGCTTTAGCTATTTTGCATTTTTCAAGGCCTACTGCAATAGGGTTACTGGCTTTTAGTGAAGGCTTCTAGCCTTGTGGTTGCCTGCTGGGATCTAAGCATCTGGAGTCATGATGTCTGAGGTGCTTTGGTCTCTATATTTGATCTCCCGTTTGTTGGGTCAGTGTTCTGTTCTTTGGTTGCTGCTGTTCTCTCTGGATCCTCGGCAAGTGTGATGGGGTCCCTTCTGTGGGCCAGTGAGGGACAAGAATGGAGATGGCTTAGGTGGACAGGCTGACAGGGGCCGTGGAAAAAACCAGGGGAACCAGGGTCTGCACTAAGAAGTGAAGACCTCAGGGGATGGCGGTACAGTGGGAAGAGGCTGTCCTGCAAGCAGGCTGCAGTAGGACAAAGAATAGGTTTTCAGAGACAGGGATGAAGGACCAAGGGGACCTTGGATCCAAAGCAAGAGCTGAACTCCCCAAAGAATGGAGGTGGAGTGAGAGGAGGGGCTCCTGCCAGCAGGCTGTCCCAGGACTAAGAGTAAGTCTGGAGAGCTCAATGGAGGCCAGGAAGGACTCACCTGAGTCTCAGCCCAGTGAGGTTCCTCGGGGTCCCCAGTGAAAGGTGTCAAACTTGGCTTTGGGTGTTTGTTCTGTTTCTTGTGATGCTGGGAATCCGTTTCAGGACCTTGTATTATAGTAGAGCCATCTACCACTGAGCTTCATGTTTTTTGCTTTAGGAATCATGGCAGCAAACAAACATGGTGCTGAAGAGGTGGCTGAGAGCTTTCATGTTGAGATAACAACCATAAGGCAGAGAGAGAGAGAGAGAGAGAGAGAGAGAGAGAGAGAGAAGGGGGAGGAGGAGACAGAGAGAGACAGAGAGACAGAGAGACAGAGAAAGAGAGAGAATTAGCTGGAAATAATGTGAGCTTTTGAAACCTCAAAGCCCACCCTGAGTGACACGCCTCCTTCAACAAGGCCACATCTCTGAATCCTTCCCAATCAAACAGTCCCACCAGCTAAGGACCAAACATTCAACTATATGAACCTATGGAGGACATTTTCATTCAAGCCACCACACCTGGGTTCCATCCTGAGCTATAAGATGGGCAAGGTGACACACAGCTGTAATCTCAATGTTTGGGAGTGGAGGCAGGAGGATCAGAAGTTCAAGGTCATCCTCAGTCTCATTGTGGATTTGAGACCAGATGAATTATAATCTCTGTCCATCATCACCACCACCACCACCACCACCATCATCATTAAAGTGGCAGTGTGATTAAGATACAGATTGATTTATGGCAGACATTTGCTTGGTTGCTAGATCCTAAGCACTTTTAACTCATAAAGGAACCTACTAGAAATTCTTAGGGTCTGGTCACAAGTGCTAGAGTAAATGCATATTGTAAGTGCCTTGGAGGGTATACTGCCAAGTATATCAAGGACATTGGCTAACCTGATGTTCCCTCCTCTGTTCGTCATTGCCCATGCATGACCTATCCTAGTTTGCTTGCTTTGTTTTGTATATGTGAGGGACTGAACCCAGAGCCTTGCACATGCTGGCAAGCACTCCTCCTTGGAGCTAGATCTTCTCCAATTCATATTTATTTATTCATAGTATGGGCCATGTCTCATGTAGCCCCAGCCTGGCCTCGAACTCATGATTCTCCTGTTTCTACCTCCCAAATGTTGCAAGCCAGCCAGCTCTTCCTTCCTTCCTTCCTTCCTCCCTCCCTTCCTTCCTTCCTTCCCTTTCACATTTCTGTCCTTCCTCCTTGTAGGCTGGGTATGATTCCACAGCCTCAGGCAAGCTAAAGAGTCACATGCACAGTGCTATCGACATCATCTTTTATGCTGCTAGAAGCTTAGTAAAGATACACTTAGCATTCAGTGGGGGTGATCAAAAATAGGGACTTGGAATTCTGGGGTTTTCTTTCTCAGTTTTGTTTTGAGGCAAGGTCTCTTATAAACCAAGTTGCATGTAACCCAGCTGCCAAGAAGGTTCTGAGACCAGACCAGCTGCCTGGAAGAAGCTGAAACCAGCAAAGCTACCTGGAAGAGATTTAGGTCAACAGAGGCGACTGGAAAGGACACTCTCCAACCTGCTGAGCTGCCTGCAGGCTATGCAGTGAGCTCCAGGTTCCCAGCTTTTGTGAGCTGTCAGTCACACTGGGGTGGGCCTTGGCTGTGCAGCTGTCTTTGAGTCATTTCTGCTTCCCTGAGTACCCCTCACCCATACTCCTGTAAGTTATCCCAATGAAACCCAGGGTGCACCAAGCTGGGCTTTGGTGGTGTCTATGCTTTTGCTTGTCATGGGATCCCTGGGGTGAATAGACCTGTTTAGCATCTCCCCAGGAAATGTTGTTACTTAGCATGTCTTCTTCACACTTCCTTCTACCTGCTCTTCCAATTGACTCCATTGTCCCTCGAAATAAAAGTCTAGCTTAAAAGTCGCATCCTCTAAAGAGCCTTCCATCAGACTGAGCTGCGCCCTTAGGTGAAGATTTGTCCTCTTGTTTTGTAACCTTGGCTGAACTCACCCTAGTGAGGGGATGAAAGGTGTGTGTCACCATACTCAGCTCCATGCGTGTGACTATCGTAGCCAGTTTGTCTTGCCTCTTCCTTCATCTTTCCCTCCCAGTGTGCTGCCCAGCATTCCGTCACTGTGACAAAATGCCTGAGGTAAACTACTTACAAGGGAGCAAGTTTTATTTAAGCTCACAGTTTCAGAGGTTTCAATTCAGAGCCTACTGACTTCCATTCCTGTGGAGCCTGTGGTCAGTATGGTGGAGGAATGTGACGGGGGAAACCTGCTCACCCCGTGGTGGCCAGGGAGCAAAGAGAGGCAGGAAAGGACTGTGGTCCCCATATCCGCTTCAAGGGTACACCCTGAGTGACCTACCTTTCATTATGCCCCACCTCGCACTGTCCCATCACCTCTCACTATCAAGCAAAGGCTTAGTCACAATATGCACGTAATAAAGTCAATTAATTAGCCGAGAGACAAGGTGGTGGTAGAGACAAAGCTTCATTATAACAAATTAGCTGATTGGAAAATGGCCAGTTACAAGCAGAGGGCTTAGAGAGAAAACTTGAGGAAGCTTTTTCAAACCACGAGTAAGTGAAGACCAGACTCATCAAATGCTGCAGCTGTCCGTTTCTTTGATGTACACTCTGATGACAATCTGAAAAGTCACCAGTTACCCTGGGGTCTCCAGGCTAAGGGAAGCAGCTGGTTCTAACAATCAATATCTTACTCACTGAGGTGTGGCCTTTCTTTCTATTTAGAATCATAGTTAGGCAAAGGGAAAGAAAACAAAAGCAAAGCACAGAGGAAAATTTACAGGGACAAAAATGGCAGGTGGCTTCTCCCTTAGCATCACAGGTTGGTGGTGACCAAGGTGCTATCATGAACCCATATATAAGATGAGCATCCAAACTGTGATTCCAAGTAGCCAGCACAGGAAACCTAGCTGTGATCCCGGACACTTCAGAAACCTGACATAATATTGCATGCCTGAAATCCCAGCACTCAGAAGGTGGAGGCAGGAGGACTAGAAGTTCAAGGCCCTCCTCCCTCCATTGCAAAGCAAGTTGGAGTGTCCTGGGATAAATGAGACCCTGTCTTAAACAGACAAACAAGAGCGGGGCCAAGGGATGACCTCAAGGTTCTTTTGGTGTGCCTTTCTGTCCTCCTGAGTGCTGCCTGTCTTTCTCCTGTTACCTAGAAGCTGTGGCAGAAAACAGGAGCACGCACCTGCAGCTGAAGTTTTGCGTTTGCATGTAAGAGCACAGACCGGAGCTGGGCTTGTCGCCTCACACTCCTAATCCTAGTACGAGAGAAACGAAGGCAGGAGAACCAGCGAGTTTAAGACTAGCCTAGGAAGCATGGTGGTATCTTATTTCCAAAAACAGAGAGGGGGGGGGGAGAGAGAGAGGGAGGGAGGGGGCAGGGAGAGGGAGAGAGAGAGAAAGAGTCCCCTGGTAAGGTGGCCAATACCTATAATTACAGAAGTCAAATGGTGCTCCCCTAAGCTATATTCCCTACCTCTGTGCTTCTCAGGCTAGGTAGGAAGATTGTTGATTGTGAATTCAAGACCAGTTGAGGCTACATGATTTCAGGCACACCTGAGCTACAGTGTGAAACTTTTTCTCAATAAAACAAATACATTAAAAAATATATATATATACGATTTTCTTTTCTTGAATAAGATAGGCTAGAAATAGGTTTTTAGGTACCTGTGAACTGGCTCAGCAGGTAAAGGCAATCACTTCCAAGTCTGCTGTTCCATCCCTGGAGACCCACATGGTGGAAGCAGAAGGACCAGTTCTAGAGAATTGCCCTCTGACTTCCATGCGCTGCACACACACACACACAGACACACACACACACACACACGCAAGCACACACACATACACACATGCACACACGCACGCACCTTCACATATCACACACACCCACGCACATGCACACACACGCACACACGTGTACACATGCAAGCACATACATGTACACACACATACACACACACACACACACACGAACATGCAAAATAAATAACTAAGTAACCGATTTACAAAATGAACTTCTAAAATACCACACGTTTGCAAAATTGTTTAGCTCTTCCCACTAGCTCATGAACTCCTTGACAACAGAGATGATATCGACATCAAAAATCTGTTTAGACATTTGCAGAATGTCAGGTCCATAGAAAACTCCAATTCCCCAAACTCCAAAAGGCAATCCAAATATCCAGGGATGAGCTCAGCCTGGACTGTAGGAGGATTTCATTCCCCAGGAACTTGTGACACTGGTTCCCCTCCACCAAAAGGAGTCATTCCCCTTCCCTCTGGCAGAAGGACCCTATGGTACCTATCAGCATACCAAAGTGCATTCTGAGCTCAGCACGGTGGTGCACACCTTTAATCCCAGCACTTAGGAGGCAGAGGCAGGCGGATCTCTGTGAGTTCGAGCCCAGCCTGGTCTATAGAGTGAGTCCAGACAGTCAGGGCTACACGGAGAAAAACAAAGAACAAACAAACAAACAAAGAGTGCATTCTGGTATGGCAAGGGCTTGTTACACATTTCAGAGTCCATGCTAGCGTCCTCGCCCTTCTCCTCGCCTCTCCTACCCCAAACCCTGTCCAGCTCCCAGGCTTCTCTCCCTGCAGGTGGTCACCGTTCCTGTGGCCTTGCTGTTTTATGTTCCCTCTGTGCTTTGCATCTGCTTCTCTCACTGTGTTTTCTCTCTTCTCCATCCCCTGCCATTCTCCCCTCTCTTGCACATAGCCCTGGCCATGTCCAGTCTGGTGGCCATGTTTAGTCTGTTTTTTTCTCTCACAGCTCTGGACTCTTCCAGATGCCTCTGGCTGCTCCCACCCCCCACCCCTTTCATATCTACAATGAAAAGCCGTCCTCTTAACCATACCACGGAGCAGCCATATTGCCACTTTATACACAGAAGATGGAGGTCATTCTTCAAAAGCCACAAGAACCGTGCTTCCTGCTAGATATGATAGAACAGAGACCAAGGTCTGAAACAAGCAGGGCCCTGTAGAAAGGGTTAAAAAGTGCTCAGTAAACTGTCCCAGAGAACAGAGCAGGAGGGGAGACAGGAACCAGGGCAAGTCTTCTCAGTGCTCCTGGCTAAAGAGGTCCCTCCCTAGTCTTAAAATGTTGAGGAGCCAAAGCTGGGCACAGTGGTGCTCTCCTGTAATCCCAGCACTCAGGAGCCAGAGGCAGGCAGATCTCTGTGAGTTCGGGGCCAGCCTGGTCTACAAAATGAATCCAGAACAGCCAAGGCTACACAGAGAAGCCCTGTCTCAAAACAAAACAAAACAAAACAAAACAAAACAAAACAAACAAAAAACAAAAAACAAAAAAAACCCCAAAATGTTGAGGAGCCGAACCTGGTGGTGTGGGCCTTTAATCCCAGCACTTGGGAGGCAGAGGCAGGTGGATTTCTGTGAGTTCCAGGCCAGCCCAAATTTATCCAGGCAAGCGATCCTCCGGCTTCAAGCTCCTGAGTGGCCACCATATCCTTCCATGTCGCACTTTAAACGCATAGCTTATTCCTGTGTGTTCTGCAATGTTAGATCTTTGTCGTTCAGAAAGTACAGGCTCGGTGAATTATGTAGCTCTCCGAAATTTTTTTTTTTTAGCTCTCCCAAATGTTAACATACATGTTTATTTATATATTTCTACATTTATTTACTTACTTATTTCATGTGTCTATAATGTATGCGTGTGAGTGTGCATGCCACAGTACTCCCGTGGAGCCCATAAGAACTACTTAAAGGAGTTGGTTCTCTCTTTCCACTATGTGGGTCTCGAGGATCAATCTCAGGCCATCAGGCTCAGCAGGAAGGGCCCTTACCTGATAGGCCATCTCAGCAGCTCCCACGTATCTCATCATCCTAAAGCATCAACTATTACTTTTGTTGCTATCCCCACTGACTCCTGACAGAGGTCGCTAAGTATTGGAATGACGCCCAGTGACCAATGACAAATAGAAGTTTCCAAAAGTCCAGTTCCCAGCTTACAGCTTGAATTTTATCCGAGGCCTCAAAGACTGAAGTGTTCCCTAGGTGAACGGCTCTCTCTGCGTTCAGCAGATGCCAGCCTTACTCTCATCTCTGACTCACAACCGACTTTCGTCAGTCTCGGTTGGGTCTGTCCAAGGAGAAAACAGTGTTCCAGGAAAAAAGTGGGCAATTTGGTTGGAAACTCAAAACTATTGCACAAGATCTTCTCCTTGAGACAGGCATTGTTCTTCAGGGCTCAGCTTGATTCAGACTTTCCATCTCTTCATTTCGGGCTAGCATTTTTCAAAAACATGCTTTATTCAGGGGTCAGCATTTTAATAAAACTAATCACACAGTATTGGCTTACTGGGAACTTTTTCTTTTCTCTTTTCAAAATTTGAGACAGGCTGGCCTCAGAGTCTCAGTGTAGCAAAAGACATCCTTGAACTCCTGCCTTTGGGAGGCCTGCAGGAATCACAGACACTTACGTCATTGTGTCTAGCTTTCCCAGCTTTTAAGTAGATTTGGGGGTACTGAATTCAGGCTATCAAGCTTGCAGGGCAGGCACTTGTACTCAGTGAACTGTTTCCCCAGCTCAAGAGATTTTTTCACACGCCATGTACAGATACATAAAACAAAATAATCAATAAATGTGAAAAAAATCAAATTTAGTTTTAAAAATATTTATTAGTGTGCACGTATAGGATGCACATGTGTGGTGGGGCTCCAGAGGCCTTCCTCAGACTAAGGACTAAGGCAAGTGGGAAGTGTTTGTACGTGGGGCCTGAAAAATAAGCCCATGGTCTGCCTTGTTACCATGGTCACCCCATAGGTAGTTGCTATTAGCAGCTTCACTTGGCAGAGGAGGACTAAGCTCTGAAGTAATCACTATTTGCCAAAGTTCTACCTTGAGACCAAATTTTACAACCAGGATTTGAACCTAGGTCTACCTGACTAGTTGGTAAGTTCTGACTAGATGGCATCTGCGTAGATTCTAGATTCAAAGGAGGGAGAAATATCACCTCAGTCTGCTCCATATTCTTCCAGACATGGGCCTGGAGGTCCAGTGGAGACCGATATTTGGGGATCAGTTGATTAGACTGAGTGGCAGCAAAATCAACTTTAGGATTTGTCTTACTTCTCTGTTCCAGATAGACATATTTCTCAACCAAATGAGAAAAACAAAACCAAACCAACAACAACAACAAAAACCCCACACATTCTTTTTTTTTTTTTTTTTTTTTTTTTTTAGTTTTTCGAGACAGGGTTTCTCTGTGTATCTGTGTAGCTTTGGCTGTCCTGGACCACTTTGGCCTCGAACTCATACAATCCACCTGCCTCTGCCTCCCGAGTGCTAGGATTAAAGGCGTGCGCCGCCACCACAACCACCTGGCTCCCACACATTCTTATAAACAAATTCAATAGTCTGGATTAAATCGTTAGAGTGGTGTCAAAGGGTGAGCCCATGACCAGCATGGTGGACAGCATGGTGGCAGGCAGGTGGGCATGGCACTGGAGGAGTAGCTGAGAGCTGATATTTGATCCACAAGTTGGAAGCAGAGAGAAATCATTAATGGATTAAATCATTAGAGTGGTTTCAAGGAATTCTAAACATTGATTTAACTACATTTATTTTACAGTTATTATTTTGTTGTTTTTGAGATAGAGTTTCAATGTAGCTCAGGCTGGTCTTAAACTCACTCACTAAGGCTGATGACGGCCTTAGACTTCTGATTCTTCTACCTCTCAAATGCTGAGGGTACAGATGCTGCCACCATGCGGGAATTTATGCAGGGCTGGAGCCAGAGCCTAGGGCTTTGGGAGCAGTGCCCCACCCACCGAGTCCAGCCTAGAGTTGAGATGCCTTTATTAGCTTTAGAAATTTTTGGTAGATTTATTTATTTTATGTGCATTACGGTAACTGTTTTGTCTAAGTGTATATGTGAACCAAATGTGTGCAGAGGTCAGAAGAAGGTGTTGGATCTCCAAAAGTGAAATTATGGACAGTTGTGAACTACCATGCGAGGTCTGGGAGTTGACTCCAGGTCCTCTGCAAGAGCAGTCAGTGCTCTTAAACTGGGAGCCATCTCTCCAGCCCTATCCCCAATTGGGTTTTTCGAGACAGAGTCTCTCTGTGTAGCCTTGGTTGTCCTGGACTCACTTTGTAGACCAGGCTGGCCTCGAACTCACAGCGATCCACCTGCCTCTGCCTCCTGAGTGCTGGGATTAAAGGCAGTGCGCCACCACGCCCGGCTCCTCCACTTTCTTTTAATGCAGGGTTTCACTCTGTAGCCCTGGCTGACCTGGAACTCATTATGTAAGCCAGGCCAGCCTCGAACTCACAGAGGTCCTCCTGCCTCTGCCTCTGCCTTATTAGCTTTTCAGAAGCTGTTCGCATTCTTCCTGCTTGTCATTGCTCCAAAAGGGAACACTTTGCGATCAGAAGGCGGCCAATTGCTCTTGTGGAGCTCATGTGACTTTTGTTTTGTTTTGTTTGTTGTTTTTTGTTTTCCTAGACAGGGTTTCTACGTGTAGCCCTGGCTGTGCTGAAACTTGCTCTGTAGACCAGCATGCCCTCAAACTCGGGGATCTACCTGCCTCTGCCTCCTGAGTGATGAGATTAAAGGCGTGGGCCTCCACTGCCCAGCTCCCAGATGGGATCCTATATGTTATAAACCTTCATTCACTGGCCAGTGTTGCCAATAACTCCTTAACTACACACAATGATTAATAATCCTGTGTCAGAATTTCACAATGGAGAGCTCAAATTGCAGACTTAACTCAGTGAAAACACAGGCCAAGTATTTATGGTGAAAATACTTGTTGAAAGACTTCCCACCTATAGACACATACAGCATAGCTCCCAGGAGTAGAACATCATTTTCCTAAAATCTTGGCAAGAGGCTGTAGAGTCCTGATAAGACGGAGGAGCACTTCCTCCTCCCTGTGGCATCCGGCCGGCTTCCAACAGCTCTGTGTTCCAGCTTCCCAGAGCTGCAGACAGCTTGAACTGATTTTTTTCCCCTTGACTTTATTACACTAACTTACAATGTACAGAAGTAATAAAAGAAGAAATGCAATGTTGGAAACATGATGCAATAGTGAGGGGGCCATGAGCACAGTAAGATGAAGTTTTAAATGCAGAAGCAAGTCACAGACTCATCCAGGTCAAGGCTGTGTGAAGGTGGTCAGTGGAGGGCTTTGGGGAGATGGCTCAGTCTGTGAGGTGCCTGTCATGAAAGCATGGAGAGCTGGGCTTGGAAACACAGCACCCACAAAAAATAAAATAAAATAAAAAATAAATAAATAAAAGGCCAAAGCCTAGTATGGAACTCATGGCGGTACACACCTTTAATTCCAGCACTCAGGAGGCTGAGGCAGGGGATCTCTGTGAGTTTGGGGCCAGCCTGGTCTACATAGCAAGTTCAAGAACATCGAGGGAATCATGGTGAGATTCTGGTTTGGGTTTTTGTTTTGGTTTGTTTTAAACTGAGTGTGGCTAGCATGTATCTATAACCCCATCACTGGAGTGACAGAGACAGGGCGATCCTGGAACTCATTGGTCAGCTAGTTTACCCTAACCAGTGAGCTCAGGGTTCAATTAAAAGACACTGTTCCAAGGGGCTGGAGAAATGGTTCCAGCATTTAAGAGGGCTTGTTTCTCTTGCAGAGGACCCAGGTCTGGTTTCCAGCACCCACGTGACACCTCATAGCTATCTGTAACTACAGTTCCAGGGATCTGACATCCTTTTCTGTCTACTGCAGGCATCACACACAGTACACACACATACAAGGCAGACAAAAATTATAAACACAAAACAAAATAACACATCTTTAAAAAAAAAAAAAAGGAAAAGCCAGGCATGGTGGCTCATGGCTTTAATCCCAGCATTTGGAAGGCAGAGGCAGGTGGATCTCTGTGAATTCGAGGCCAGCCTGGTCTATAAAGTGAGTCCAGGACAGCCAAGGCTACACAGAGCAACCTTGTCCCGAAAATAAAACAAACAAACAAAAGAGTAAGTTTGGATACTTACCTGGCAGGGAAGCTATGACCACAGAGGTGGTTTCCCAGGGTGAGGCTCATTCACTGTATCTGGGACGTGCTAGCCCTGTGGCTTCTCCAAAAGCAGGAAACTCGACTGTGTAATTTGTGCAAGTGGGGACTATGCTTACCTTCTCCCCTATAAGAGTAAAAATAAAAATATAAGGAGGAGTGTAATAGGAAAAGACACCTGATGTCAAACTCCACATACACCTGTGCACACATGCATGCACGCGCAGGTACACACACACACACACACACACACACACACACACACACACACGGGGAAATCAGTGGAGAATTGAAGTGCTCCTTGATTCAAGATGGGGCTAGTAACCTTTCTTCCTCTCTCTTGGGACACTTGGCATGGAAGTTAGGAATGACAAAAAAAAAAAACCAAAAAACAATCCTGTGTTACTCATAGCAGCGTCACAATGATTATACTTCCTCAATCAGGCAGATTGTCATGTATTCAGGCATTCATTGATGAAATATGTTTGACATCCTCTCTCTCCCTTTAAATTGCTCACAGTCCTATGAGGAGCCCAGTCACGAAAGCAGATAGTTACAAAACAGAAAGCTAAATGATGAAGCAGAAAGGTAGAGCATAGAAAACACACGTGTGTGTGTGTGTGTGTGTGTGTGTGTGTGTGTTAAACATGGACCAATCGGAGGACTGGGATGCAATGAAGAGGGAACTTGCTCATTGTGATGGATGAGGAATGTATCCTTAGGGACACTGATGGACAGACGGGGATGAGCTGGTAGATGTGGGGAGTACAGGAGCCACATGTTCACAGATTCCAAATATGTGAGGGGCCATGACTACTCATGAGCTGGTGTCGGTGGCCAGGCTCCGGAGACTGTACTTGAACTTGGGGACCCAGCTTTTGAAACTGTGGAGTGTGACCTTGGATGAAGTGATATAACTTAAGACGGAGGCCACAAAACAACAACAACAACAAAAACAAAAAACAAAACAAACAAACATAATAGCAATGAAAATAATTTTAAAAGCACAACTACCAAACATTAACAATCGAATGCAGAATGAATCCAAGGTATTTAGGGCATCGCTCACCCAAGTGTTGTCACGTGACTTCACTGCAGCTTTAGTTCTGAGCAGTCCTGAGCACAGAACCCATGTGCCTTGTAGCGGACGTGCTGGCATGCCACACAGCACCAACACACACTGCTTGATTTAATTATGGGAAACAAAAACTACCACCATTATTAGGCAGGGAGGTATCCAACTAGTAGATCTTTAAATGTTTAAAGATACACTTGCTCCTCAGGCCAGGTGAGTTTCGCTTTACGATATAAATCAGTCCAGCTGCACCTTACAGACAGCATCCCAGGAGGATGGGAGATGTTTTTGGGGGAAAGTGCTCGCTATAATATTTTTGCATTTATGGGGCCCCTATTTTTCTGAGCATTTTACAGTCCATTGAGCTGAGTCATCGGCCTCCTGTGGGTAATTGCTGTGTTTATAACCAACAGCTCCTTTTGAGGATTAGAAAGGGTGAGGCCCGCGGTGCTTGATGCCAGCTAGCCCACTCCTCAGCCACGTCTCCTGTGGAATTACAGTCCTTAGAGGGAAAGGGGTCCTCCAGCACCCAGTGCTCTTCCCTGATACTTTCTGGAACCATCTGGATCCAACTCGTAGACACTTCGGGAACAAGCTGATTTCCCCAGGCGGGAACAGCAGCTGGTCACCTTTCCACCCCTCCCTTCATTCTCCGCGGCACCATTGGAGCCAAAATCAGGGGCTCGGCTAAGGGGGCAGGGTGGGGTAGGGAGAGGGCTCTGTGCAGTACTGAAAAGCGTTTTAAGCTTGCATGTGGAATGTGATTTTTCTCGAAGACCTTGAGGGTGTGGTGGACAAGAAGTAAAAACCTCGCCATGCTCTACAGAGCACAACTCGGTCCTCCTTGGGGCCCCGCCAGCCCCTCACTGTGTCCCAGGCCCCTGCTACTCTGAGAGGCTCCCTTCTTTACATACTGCCTTACTGATCTGCCTTGCAAATTTCCCCATTCTCAGGAAGCCCCAACTTCAAAGCTGGGGTTCCATCTCACCCCGAATTGCTTCGCCTCGCATTCAGCAATCGTTCTTGTCCTGTTTGTTTAACTTCCTTCTCCTTTCTCCACCCACCCCGACATTTATGGTCACATGTAGCCCAGGCTGGCCATCAACTGAACTTAGTATGTAGCCAAGGATGACCTGGAACCCTTGGATCCCCTTGTCTCAACCATCTCTCAAGTGTTTGGATTGCAGACATGGACTACTGTACCCACCATTTAAAAAATTATCTATTTTTCTTACTTTTAAATTTTGTGTATGTGTGTTTGTCTGAATTTGGATATATATGTATATATATATATATATATATATATATGAGTCCAAGTGCCAAGTCTCCTGAACCTGACAGTTGTGAGCCACTCAACAGGGTGCTAGAATTGAACTCCAGTCTCCTGCAAACGCAGTAACCCTCCTAACCGACGAGCCATCTCTTTAGTTTCTTCCTGCCTGAAAATCCTCCTGCCTCAGCCTCCCACATCATGCTAGGATGACCAGTGTGTGTTACCCTGACAAGGCTTAGCAATACAATTTTTATTTTTAATTTTTGGGAAAAAAAAGTTTTGTGTGTGTGGGTGTTTTGCCTGCGTGTATGTCTGCGCGTTCAGGGAAGCCAGAGGAGGGTATTGGAGCCTCTGGAACTGGAGTTACGTATGGGTATGAGCTGACATGTGGCTTCTGTTCCCAGAACCCAGGTCCTCTGGAACAGCAGCCAGTTCTCTCAACCACTGAGCCTTCTCTCCAGCCACAACAGTATCATTCTTGACATTAGAATTGTTTATTTGGAATGATACCCAAATAGCAGATGGGAAAGACCAAATGGGACATGGTACTGTATCCCACCCCACTCTATGAATATTAGGTCTGCTTCTGTAAAACTTAAGATATTAGTAATAGGGGCCTTTTCTGCTACCCACCCTAGCTCCCAAATAACAACACAAAGACCTATTAGATTTATTCAACAAACTTTAAGCACTATAGCTGGGCAGATACTCATCTACTCTGAGCCATCTATGCTAGCCTGGCTACTTCCCAGCCATGTGCCCCCTTTTCTAGTCTCCCTCTGTCACAAGCTTCTGCTGTATCTGTCTGTTCTCATGTTGACCTCTTCATGACCTTCTCCTTGACCTTCTCCTTCTTTCTTCTATTCTCTCTGGTCCCCCTGAAACCCCCTGACTGGCAACAGAAGTCCTGCCTTCTGTCTTTTCTGCCCATTTATTGGCTAATCAGCTTTGTTATTAACCAATCAGAGATAACTGGGGAACAATTTTTACATAACATTGACACAGCAGACTCTTCATAGAAATGACAATGCCCATGTCTGGATTATAGCCAGGTCTCAGGCACAGAGATCAGCATCTGAACACACAGTGCACCGGACCAACCCCCAGCAGCCTTCCCTTTACCTGAAGCACTAGGAATTGAGCCCAGGGCCTTGCATAGGCCAGTGCTCTGCTACTGAGATACATGCCCAGCCCTTAGGTGCTTCTTCATTTTTGTGATTAGACAGTGTGTGTGTGGTGTGTGTATTGTGTGTGTATGTGTGTGTGTATTGTGTGTGTATGTGTGGTGTGTGTGTATTGTGTATGTGTGTGTATGTGCACTTGTCAGGCCCAAGGCCTCTCAATACTAGGCAATTCCTCTCCCACAGAGCCTATCCGCCATCTTTAGTAGATAATGTTTAAGTCAGACACAGACACTTCTTCAATTAGTAAAGTTTGTAGCTTAAAGGCTTAAAGCCAAATGGAACTTGCAGACAACTATTTAGCCAGTGAGTTTTGTTTTGTTTGTTTGTTTGTTTGTTTGTTTTTTCGAGACAGGGTTTCTCTGTGTAGCCTTGGCTGTCCTGGAGTCACTCTGTAGACCAGGCTGGCCTTGAACTCACATAGATCAGCCTGCCTCTGCCTCCCAAGTGCTAGGATTAAAGACGTGTGGCACCATGTCCGGTGCCAGTGTTGCTTTTAAAATGGGAGTTTGAACTCCTTTAGGCTAATTCTCAATTAGCTGCAGTCCCCACTACTCCCTCTTCTTGAACACCCAAGCCGAGTCTTTTAATAATGTTATCTGGATTGCCCCAGTAGGCATCTATTTCTGCATCCACTCTGAAAAATCCACAAGAAAGAAGAAAAGCATTTCCTAAGTGTCCTCTGGTCAGTACTGTGTGTTATCAGCTGCGTTGAGCTTGAGATCTTTTCCTCCTTCCTGCTTCTGCTTTTAAAGATGTATTGCTTTATTTATTATTTTGATGTGTATGTGTGTGCCTGCATGGGTTTTTGTGCACCATGTGCATGCAGGAGCCCACAGAAGCAAGAAGAAGGTGTCACATCTCCTAGAACTGCAGTTATAGGTGGATGTCAACTTTCACATAGATGCGAAGAGCTAAACTTGGGTCCTCCATATAAGGAGTTAATGCTCTTAGCCACTGAGCGATCTGTCCAGACTCCACACTACCTTTAAAACAATCTCCGTTGGCCTTGTTGGAATTTTGGTTTCCTTACTGAATTTCTTACTCTCCTAATTGTACAAATGCATGGGCCAACATTCTGAACCTGAGGCTCGGGATGTGGCTCAGTTGGCAGAGTGCTTGCCTAGCGTTCTTGAAGTTGTGAGCTCCTTCCCCAGCACAGCAAACCCTGGATGTGGTGGCTCACACCTATGATCCCAGCATTCAGGAGGTAGGGGAAGGAGGATCAGGAGTTGGTGACACAAGTCGGGGTAAGACTAGCCTGGGATACAGGAGACCCTGTCTCAAAACAAACTCTGAAAGCAGCTCTGGTCTTGGAAAGGTGTGGGTGGCGTTATGTCCCATGATAGAGCTGGGTAGAGTCTGGACAGGGTGCTGACTCAGCTTTGGGCAGGCTTGAGGATGTCTTTTCCTTTCGGAGAACTAAGAAGGGGCTACTCTGAAATTACTTCACTAGGATTTGGGGGGTGTGGGTTCAAACAATATTGATGGCCCTGGAGGATTCAGGTCAAGTTACCCTGAGGTCATGTACATTGTAGTAAGAGCCACCTTGTCCCCCCTAATACCCCCCCCCACACCTTTTCACAGCCTGGAAGATGTGATTAAACCACCACAGTGCTCTTTGCAGGTTCCCTATTCCTACACAAGCAGTAGCTCACAGCCAGTACAGCTAGGTCTTCTGAGAAGCTGCCAGTCACCAAGTAGCAGGCATCCTACCACAGGTGCACCCTACCACAGGTGCATCCTACCACAGGTGCATCCTACCACAGGTGCATCCTACCACAGGTGCATCCTACCACAGGTGCAGTGGGGAATGAGCTGTGAGACTAACCTGGAGCCTGGTTTCCATCCTGCTGTCGGCTCACTGGGCATCTGGGGCATAGGGAGGGCAGTTTCCCTCTTTAGATACAGATCTAAATTACTTTTTAAAGTAATTATTATTTTTTTAAAGATTTATTTATTTTATTTATTGCATATGAGTGTTTTATCTGCAGAAGAGGGTATCAGATTACATTATAGGTGGTTGTGAGCCACCATGTGGTTGCTGGGAATTGAACTCAGGACCTCTGGAAGAGCAGGTGGTGCTCTTAACCATTGAGCCATCTCTCTAACCCGCCACTGAGCCATCTCTCCAGCTCTAAAGTAATTATTGTCAGTACTTGGGAGGCAGAGGCAGGCAGATCGATGTGAGTTCGAGGCCAGCCTGGTCTACAAAGTAAGTCCAGGACAGCCAAGGCTACACAGAGAAACCCTGTCTCAAAAAACAAAACAAAACAAAACCACCCTGAATGCTGGTGTCCAGACATTGTCCACTTCCTTTTGAGGCAGGATCTCTTCCTGGCCTGGAACTCACCAAGTAGGCTCCCCAGTGACTGATGGTGACCCCCCCCCCATGGATTTGTCTGTCTCTCTCCCTCTCCAGTGCTGGCATCACAACCACCCACCATCATCGGCTTTTTAAAACCATAGCTTCTGGGACATGAACTCAGCTCTTGTGCTTGCAAGGCAAGGCCTACCAAGTGAGCCATCTCTCCAGCCCAACATCTGTACTGGTGTCCATCATAACAGCGCGAAGAGGTGCCCATCGGTGGTTGTTTGGGACAAGGCTTCCACATGGCAGAAGCTTCGTAAGAACAGTTTGTCACAGCGAATCCAAAACTGACCCCTGCACCCTGACCTCCAGTTTCCCCATTATGACCCAGTTTAGGCTCCCCCTTTTAAAAGCTTATAGAAATATTTCATCACTATAATTACAGGCAAGGTTCCCTCTGTCGTAAGAAGAGCTGGTGGAAAGGGGACAATTAGCCAAGGCACGTAATTGAAGGGTATATAAATATATCCAGTGGATACTCTCCCCAGAATCCAAGGGCAGAGATAGTTCTTCAGCAGGAGAATGATGAACACTTTATTACTAAAGCAGGAGTGAGGTGTCTGTGGGCGAGGGAGGCTTCCGGGGCCTCCCGTGTGGACTGAGTCACACCCTCCCTTTCCTACCCAGGAGGCTTTCCACGCTGTGGCCCCATTTGAAAAGTCTGCTCATCGTGAGATAGGGAGGGAACATTTGGAATAGAGACAGTGTGACTCCTGTCACTGAGCAGAACAATGCAGAGTTCAAAAATAGTAGTATCTGCTAGTGGAAAGCCAATAAACATATAATTTTCAGGTAATTACTATCATATAATTAGCTCTCTGCTTTTTCATATGTCCTGGCGGGAACGGAATTGGAGAGCCACTGGGACATAGCTGAGCACAGTACATCCCGCAGCAGAAGGGAAGCTTGGTGCGTTTTTCTCTCTCCCAACCCCCGACAGAATTTGAGGGACAGAGTGCCCCCCCCCAAAGCTGGAGGAGCCCGTGTCCTCTTCCTTCTGGCTGGTGAGTCGGTCTTGAGGTGATTGGAATCTGCTTAGGACCTACAGGGTGAGCAGCTGGATTTCTCTCCAGCTCTTTAGGCCACCACATGTCCGCTCCCCTGGCCTCCCATGCCCTTCTGCAGGATGGATGGTGTCACTAAACTCATCACACCCAAGAGGGCAGAAAACGTGAGGTAGGGAAATCTTGGGTGTTACTACAAAGATGAATGAACGGCTGTCTTAGTTAGGGTTGGTTTTTTGTTGTTGTTTTGTTTTGTTTTGTTTTTTAGTTAGGGTTTTCTAGCTGTGAAGAGACACCATAACCAAGGCCAACTCTTACAAAGGCAAACATTTACTTGGGCCTGGTTTACAAGTTCAGGGGTTTGGCCCATTATCATCATGGCAGGAAGCATGGCAGCGTGCAGGCAGACATGGTGCTGGAGAAGGAGCCGAGAGTTCTACATCTGGATCTGCAGGCAGCAGAAAGAGACTTTATCTCACACTGGGCAGTAGCTTGAACATAGAAGATGTCAAAGTCCTCCCCCACAGTGACACACTTCCTCTAACAAGGACACACCTACTCCAACAAGTCCACACCTCCTAATTCTGCCACTCCCTATGGGCCAAGCACTCACACACATGACTCTATTAGGGCCATTTCTATTCAAACTACCACAGAGGCAAGCCCAAGGCTAAAAATCTCATCCCATAGTGTCAGCCTTTTGTTCTCATAATGGGGTCCGCAAATCAGTCAAACTTTATAAGAAAAGTTTGGAGGCTGAGAGTGCAAACAGCATGGCGCAGGCTCGGAACCCATGGTGGATGGCTCATGGTGGGGCAAGAGCAGAGGGAAGACATCATTTTGACCCAGGAAGCAGAGAGGGAGGGGCAGGCATATTCATTTCATAATAACCCTTCCCAAGGTCTACCATGGTGGACAGTGGATGGCGGATGGCGGTGGCGGATGAAGGGTGATGGAGCAAAGAAAGATTACATTGAGCCAAGAAGCAGCGAGGGAGGGAGCAGTCTTGTTCATTTCCTGGTGCCCTTTTCCCAAGAGCTATCAATGGGCTCTATAAGACTTACTGCCCTAAGGGTTTTCTGCTAGGTACTATCTCCTGAAGGTCCTAACACTTCCCAACACCACTACCCCAGGGACTGAGCCTCTATTTGCACGAAGCCTAGGAGGACATTCAAACACTACCTAAATTAGAACACTTAGCATTAATTTTATTTCTCTCATTGGGTTTTTGTTGGGTTTCAAATGAGGAGTATTGACGTGGAGTCCATGGAAGATAATGGCAACGCGAGATCAATGCTACAGACCTGTGGCTAACAGGCCCTGTGGAAGGGAGGCCTGCCATTGGCCTGTATGTGCAGACTGACTGTTGTTAGCTGCAGCTACCTTTTGCTTGCTCTTCAGCGCCGAGGGATGGCACTGGGACCTTGCATCATCAGCTACCAGTGCTGAAAACAGGAAATGTTGGCAATGCATGAGAGAGTACCTACCAAGCAGACACGCAGAGCATGAGTACATTTGCAATATATCTGCAGTATTAAAATTTCATAGGGAAGGTAACAGGGTGCCCAGAGTCCTATTTGTGGCAACAATGAAAGATGGAGAAGCACTTCTTAGATGGTTCTATGATCCTGAGAGTCCTGGTCTGTAGATTTTACAGGTCCATGCCCGAGGGTTGCTCTGTGGATTGGTATCCACCCAACTCAGTAATGTCAGGGAGTGAGTTTGGGAGGCTCCTTAGCCTTTCTACAAGGAACCCTATATACACATGACTCATCTTTTTAGAGGAAGAGAGGGTGACCAGTTTGACCAGTGTCTTAATTTGCTTCCTCCTGAAAATAGAACCCAAGGTGGACCTGAGTGTTTTCATGGCGCCCAGGCATGAGGGAGAGAGGAACAGGGCCAGTGAGACAGGGCAGGAGGGAAGAATAACCAGTTAAGAGTGTGCTACTGAAATGCTTACTGTCATGGAAGGGGGACCTCAGTCTTACTGGAGTGTCTCAGAGGAGTCAGAGGCAATGGGTCTCAGGATGTTTCCTTTGAAGGGACCATAATGTATGGGAGATATAACTAAGAGGTACCCGCCCCCATTAGTGTTCTCTGTCTGTCCTATCTCATGACCTGAAGTCTTGTGTCAGACCTTGTGTGTCATACCTCTTCACCTCCCCTCCCAGATCATGTCTGGTCACATGCAGGAGACTTGAGTAGGAATTTGGGGAGAGCAGGTGTCTATTCACCCCTGATGCAGGACCGAAGTGATGAAACTACCAAAGCAAACTTGGTGAACCAATGAGTTTATTGGTGTTATTTCAGGAGTATGGATGATGGGTTACTTATAGGACTAGGGATGACTCAAAGGCAGATGCATCACCCATGAGCATCCCACATGGTTGATGACTCATGAAAGCTGCAACCCTGGAGCTTTCTGAAAGACAGGGTAAGTTGCTCAATAGGTCAGCTGGTTGAAGAGCCCCGCTCCCTCAACAGTGGTTTAGTGCTTTCATAATTCTGGGGAGAGCAGATTCTCGTGAATCTTGTTAGTTTTAGGAACTTCCTGACATTTACAAGTTGTTTTTGCCCTGAGTCTCATGACCCTCCTCAGTCCTTACTGCAGGGACTATTTGAATTCAGAGGAAATGCTCCATGACAGAAAGAGAGCATGGTCTATCCCTGCTGTCATGGCTGCCTTGAGCTACCTCTCTTCATTGCTACACAGCTCCTGTTAGGTGCTCCTTTCCTTCTGAGCCTAACTTATTGGGCCTCCACAACCTTACAGATTTAAATTCTCTGTCTTTCCTTCTATCGCCCCCTCTGGTGCTAGGCTCTGAGTGTCCAAACATCCTTTCTTGACACGCAACACTGCTCACATTTCTGTGAGTATCTCTTTCTTTCAAGTATTTTCATTTGAATCACCTGAGGTAAATTTTTTGCTCCTCAACACAATGCTGACTCCAGGTCTCAGTGGAAGCTTTTATACTTTTTCTTCTCTTCAGAAGGGCTCCATGTTTCTCATGTGACAACCCATGTTAGGGTGGAGGCAACTGCTGTGGACAGGTCTACAGATTCAGGACAAGGATGAGGGAATTCAAGCTATGTCTCAGCAGGGCCTTAGCACACAAAGGAGGAGGAGACTGTGACCATGAGTGACCTTGTCAATCATAAATCTGGGAGGGCACTCCTGTCCTCAGCTTAGCTAGGCAAGGTGGTATGTGCCTGTAATTCCAGCACTCAGGGAGGCAGAGGCAGGCAGATCTCTGAGTTCAAGGCCAGCCTGGTCTACAAAGCAAGTCAGGACAGTCAAGGCTACACAGAGAAACCCTGTCTCCAAAAACAAAAACAAAAACAAAAAAACAAAACAAAACAAAAAAAAACCCACAAACAAAAAACTCCAAAACAAACAAACAAACAAACATTAAACAACTTATCAATCCATGCCAGTTATGGATTTTTTTTTATCAATTATTAAATTTTAAGTCACACATTAAGATACTTCCAAGTTATATATTTTAAACTACAATGAACCTCTAACAAATTGCATTGTACATAAAGAACACTGGCAGGATTGGATGGAAGTCCGTTCTCTGCGCATCCCTGTCTTCCTTTGTTTGGTAAAATCCTTTTTGTCACCCATCTTACTAGTTTTGTTGTGAGACCTACTTAAATCCAACAAAACTCGAACACCAAGTCAATGCAGGTGACAAAAATTTATTATAACCAAGCTGCTACTGATCAGGGCTGAAGAACAGTCTCAGGAGCTGAACTATGACACTGAAGGGACATTGTACAGCATATTCAAAGGATGAAGCCATAAAGCTAAAGGAACAGGGGGTCTGAAGCACTGTCCAATCATATTTTGTCATAACAGGGTGAGCAAAGGAGTTTCCATCAGTCAGGATAGGAGTAGGTTCCTGGGCATGGGAACATGAACTTAGTTTGACCCTGCCAGCAAGATGGAGACGTTGTCCTTGTGATGTCTGGACTCAGGCAACTGTTTCCTTACAAGTTGTCTCGGAGTCCCTGGACTCAGGCAACTGTTTTGTTACAAGAGAAACTGCTCAGCTATTGGAAAGTTCCCAGCAACCCTAGGCCCTGGGACCTTGAACTTAGTTACTCCCTATGATTAAATGGAGCCTGAAAACAAAATGTTAGTACTTAGAATATGTTTCTTTTGCTTGTTCCCAACAGCTTAAAGAAGCTATGATGGGGCATGTTTATAATCCCAGAACTTGGGAGGCAGAGGCAGGAAAGTCACGAGTTAAAGATCAGCCTGTGCAGTTTAGCAGATCCTGTCAAAAGACAGAAAGAGGAAAGAAGGAAGGAAGGAGGGAAGGAGGGAGGGAAGGAAGGAAAAGGAAGGAAGGGAGAAAGAAAGAGGAAGAAGGGAAGGAAGAATTTCTTAAGGGAACCAGAGTTTGGCTCACCGATAGAAAAAGAAAGTTCACCTAGCAGAGCCGGGAGGCAGAGGCAGGCAGATTACTGTGAGTTCGAGGCCAGCCTGGTCTACAAGGTGAGTCCAGGACAGCTAAGGCTACACAGAGAAACCCTGTCTCAAAAAGAAAGAAAGAAAGAAAGAAAGAAAGAAAGAAAGAAAGAAAGTAAGTTAGTTCACCTAGCGTGTGTGAGGCCTTGGATTTAACCCTCAGCACTGAAGAAAATAAATTTAGGAGGCTAAGAATTTGTTGTTGTTGTTGGTAGTGGGTTTTTTTTGTTTTTGTTTTTTGTTTGTTTGTTTTCGAGACAGGGTTTCTCTGTGTAGCCTTGGCCATCCTGGACTCACTTTGTAGACCAGGCTGGCCTCGAACTCACAGCGATCCGGCTGCCTCTGCCTCCCGAGTGCTGGGATTAAAGGCGTGCGCCACCACGCCCAGCTGAGGCTAAGAATTTTTTGATGGAAATATACCCTGCTGTCTGTGCAAATGGTGGCAGCCTTCTCTCTCTCTCTCTCTCTCTCTCTCTCTCTCTCTCTCTCTCTCTCTCTCTTCTTTCTTTTTCTGAGACAGGGTTTCTCTGTGTATCTTTGGCTGTCCTGGACTCACTTTGTAGACCAGGCTGGCCTCGAACTAACAAAAGATCTTCCTGCCTGCCTGCCTGCCTTTGCTTCCTGAGCACTGGGATTAAAGGCGTGCACCACCCAGCACCCCCTCTTTCATTCTTCTTCCCCCCCTCCCTCCCTCTTCCCTTTAATCCTTGCTTCTCTCAGTACTAGAGACCAAACCCAGAGACTTGTGCACGTTAGGCAAGCTCTATTCCACAGCTACATCCTACATCCTTAGTCTTAGTGTTTTGTTTTTTTTTAATGTTTTCAACAAAATGAGAAATTATCTTGGATGAGGAACATATGTCATTATGTGCTTAGGACAAGAGCAAGTTTGTCCACTCAACAAGCAAATCTAATAAGCACCTATTGTGTGCTATGCACAATACTGGGCTTTGAGCCAATAAAGACAATGCAGATACACTCCATATCTTTCCAGAACCCAGAATCTAGAGAGACTGGGATATTTTTCAATATATAACTCTAGAATATTCTTTATGAAAAAAGCTCAAATGAAGTAATGATCATGCATGCTCATAAAAAGAAGGGCTAGGGTCTCCTCTAGATGTTGAAGAAGTTTCCAAAGGGTGCTCTACTAATGAGCTACACATGAGAGAAAGATGTGTCCAGCAGTGGGGCCCGTTGGGGGTGTGATGGCGGGAGGTAGGGCACTGCAGAGACCATTCCTAGCCCCCTGAAGGTGAATCCTAGTTTTGCCCTTTCCTTCTATGCTCTTGGACACACCAACCTTGTGAAACATCATTTCCCTATGTCTAATGAAAGTGGGGAGATTTTGGGGCTGGATGTGGTTCATTTGGGAAAATTTCTGTGCAGTCATGACAACCTGTGTTTGGAGCCCCAGCGTTCATTTCCATTCAGGTGCAGTGTTGGGGGTGGGAAGATATTCTGGGATCGTGTGTGTGTGTGTGTGTGTGTGTGTGTGTGTGTGTGTGTGTGTGTTTGCGTGCGCACGCATTAGAGACAGTGTGTGAGACAGAGAGAAAGACACACAGAGAAAGACACACACATACACACACACACAGAGAGAGAGAGAGAGAGAGAGAGAGGGAGGGAGGGAGGGAGGGAGGGAGGGACGGAATGTATGCTACAGTGTGTGGTTTCCACTGAAGTCAGAAGACAGCATCAAATGCCCTGGAGGTGGAGTTACGGGGTTGTTACCCATGCTACATGGTTGCTGAAAGCTGGACTTGGGTCCTCTGCATGAGCATCCAATCCTCTTAATTGCTGAGTCACCTCTCCAGCTCTTCAATTATTCAAGATTATCATGTAATTTGTCTTTATACAAATTATGCCTTGTAACATTCTTCTTGGAAAGTTGAGCCTTGCTAATGAAGGTGAAGGGGGTTTTTTTGGTAATTTTTTTTTTTTACCTCCTGCTCCACTGTCCCCTGTGCAAAGAAGCTGCATGTTGGGGGGGGGGGGTGAATCGGGGAGGTGCATGCATGTTCATGTACCCATGTGATCAGACACCATCTCCCTAAGTAGCCCCAAGCTGCTGGCCTTGAACTAATGTCATCTCGCCTCGGCCTCTCTGTTGCTAGGTTTACAGAGGTGCGCTACCACACTCTAGAGCAGAAAGATGGTTTTGTCAATTTTCTGCTCAAATTTCTCTGCCCTTTCCTCTGCATTTACATATCTATATTCCCCTAGAAAATGGACTCATCTTTATCCCTTGACAGTTAATCTTCCGGACTGTGCCTGGAGTTGCCCTTTACAATCATGATTGCTTTACAAGACAGGCCACGTGTAAATAAGTGTGAATCTGTGAGATAATTTATGAACCCAAGAGAGAAATGCATCACCCGGGGAATGTCTTTATTGAACGCCACATCAGGAGAGTAGAGTATGCCTCAGTCGCTGTACCTTGCCTCAGGTTCTCTTTTCAGACTTGTATCTGAGACTTATTCCGACCACTGTTGTGGGCTGCTGGGACAGTTCACATCAGGCCAGAGGCTGAGTGTGCGCAATCACTCAGAGGTGAGACCTTGACCCTGCTAGTCTTATACGAATACTACACAGAGACGGCGTGGGGTGTACCCAGGAGCAGAGCTCAGAGACATCTACTTGGAGAAGGTGGCAGCTGAGTGGACCTGGGGGAACCAAAGAGGTGAGTGAGGAACAAGCCCAGCAGATATGGGGGAGAAAAATAGGGCGAATTTCAGAGGAGAGGTGGTGAGCAGGGTGGTGGACAATGCCAGGATGATTGCCAAAGGCCCTGGGCTGGGCTTCACCTTCTTGCCTGCCATAGAGAGCCAAGCCTTCCTGCCTCCACTAGACCATACATACATCCCCTGAAGGAAGAATGGCAGCTGCTCTCACTGCTGCAAATCTTCACCATGCCTGGAGAAATCACGCTGTGCTATGTTATATTGTTCCATTGTATTCCATTATATCTTATTATATTAGATTCTCTTGTTCTATATTGTAATTACATTGCATTATAATACAACATTTTATTTTACTGCACACACATTATATATATATATATATATATATATATATATATATATATATATATATATATTTACATCTATAAGGCATTGTATTATAAACGTTCACAGTATTTCTGAGGGAATAGGTGAACCCACAGGAAAAGCAACCTCCTTGTCACCCACTTTTTTTTTCTTCCCTGGGGGTACTGTGTTTTCTCACTTGAAGAGCCAAAATAAATTGTCAGTTCAATTCTGTGTGTAACATGGCTGTGTCAGAAGTGATTTGGCAACAGGCTGTGGGATGGACACACTGCACAGGACCTCTCGGAGAGAAATGTGACCGTTGCTGCCCACCCCCACAGCCATGAAGAGACGCCCTCAAATCTGCTGCGTCCTCTCTAAGGATAAGCACATGCCAACTCAAGCAGCAGGCAGTGACCTGCGCCCCCTGTCCCCCTCAGATTAGCTAACCGTTCATAACTGTTGTGATTACGTTCTTAGGTCAGTGTACAAAGTAGTGCCCTTCGTGCGTGTGTCTCGTTGTACTTTGTCCTCACTCTTTCTTCTCCCTAGATCCCTCACCTAAGCCCCTAACTCTTCTCCTGAATGGTTCCCCTTCTTCCCAGATGGATGCCCCTTTGCATGTATTACATAGCCCTCCTCCTATCCCCTTAAGATCTCTTCCCGCTTCATGGCCCCTTTCTAGTTTCATGACCTACACACACACACACACACACACACACACACACACACACATACACTCATATATATCATTTAAATCTAGATTCATATGAGAGAAAACACAGGATTCACCTTTCTGAATCTGGCATATTTTTGCATTTTATTTCATGTGTTTGAATGTTGTGCCTGCACGGATGTATGTGTACCACTTACATGCTTGGTACCATGGGAGACCAGAAAGAGGGCATCTGATCACCTGGGACAGAACTTAGAGACGTGTGTGTGTGTGTGTGTGTGTGTGTGTGTGTGTGTGTGACCAGGTGGGTTCTGGGAATTGAACCCAGGTCCCTTGGAAGAGCAGCCAGGGCTCTTAACTGCTGAGTCATGTCCCCAGCCCTGTTGTGTGTTTGTTGGTGACAGCCGTGAAGACTGGGGTAAGACAGATCGACTTGCAGGTCCCTGCAGCTGAGGATGCTGCCCCCTCCCATGTCCAGCCTGTGTCAACCATTTTCATTTCCTTGTTGGAGAAGTGCCGTTCAGCTCATCAGCCCAGTAAATGGACTGTTTGTTGGTAGAGATGAGTTTTCTTTATATTTTCTATAAATTAATCCTGCCTAGAAATTAATGTGGTTGTCAAAGCCTCTTCCCCATTCTGCTTGGCTGTCTCTTCACTCTGGTGTGGATTTGTTGTTGGTTTGTACCTGCATGCATGCGTGTGTGCGTGTTTCCCCAAATCTTTTCTTCTAGCAGTTTCAAAGTTTAGAGACTTGTAATAAGGTCTTAGAGTCATTTCCAGGTGATCTTTGTGCAGGACTAGAGATACGGAGTTAATCTCATTTTTCTGCAGGCGGATATGCAGTTTGCCTGATTCCTTACACAGTATGTCTTTCTGCTGCAGTGGACTCAATCCACTGTGTAAACAAGCTACTACCAAAGCCCTCTCCCGGCTCCTACTGGCAAAACCTTTAGCTAAATAAAAACACGTGAGGACTGTGAAAGAATTATTCCAGTACCCGTGAAGTAAGTACTTACCCTTAAAATGTTCATACTTCTGGGCAATAATTAACTTTTTATGAATATGTCCAAGGGAGAACCTGTGAAATATATACTGAATTTTGAGTCTGAGTGTCCATTGCAATATGATTTACCATAGAGGAGAATGAGATACATCAGAAGTGGCAAGCATGACGACCACTGTCAATCATTTACAGAGCGCCCAGCCAGTGAGGCTCTCCATGAGCCTTGCAAGCGATGTTTACATAAGAGTTTTATTTGCTTTGGTTGGGGCTTTTCATATTTTTTAAAAGAGGGCATCAGATCCCCTTGAGCTGGAGTTACAGGTAAGTAGGAGCCACCCAGCATGGGTGTTGGGCACCAAACTCAGGCTGCCTGGAAGAGTAGCAAGCTTGCTGAAACACCTTTCCAGCACAGGTGTTTTGGATTTTTGAGTCTCACTATGTAGCTTAGACTGGCCTCAAACTCTCATTCTCCTGACTCGGCCTCCTAAGTGCTGGAAGTGTAGGTGTGGCCCACTGTCCCTGGCTTGAGACAGATTTGGGGTCTGGTGTGATGGCACATGCCTGTGATCTCAGGAGGCTGAGGCAAGAGGATTGCAGACCTTAATTTTTGCTACATGGTAAGTTCTAGATCATACAACAAAGGCCTGGCTCAAAGGGAGAAAAATGTTACTGGGTGCCATGGCTCATGCCTGTAATCCCAGCACTCAGGGAGGAAGAGGCAGGTGGATTCCTATGAGTTCAAGGCCAGCCTGGTCTACAAAGCAAGTCCAGGACAGACAAGGCTTCACAGAGAAACCCTGTCTTAGAAAAAACAAAAGTTTTAAAATACACATGCTCATGTGGTGTGTTTATCCCTAAATACTTCAGTATGTTTTTTCTAAAAACAAAGCCTTTTTATATAATAATAACCAAAATCAGGAAATGAGTAATGATATGATTCCATCATTGAATACACAGACAAAAACATGTCACCACTATCCCCCAAATCACCTTCACAGCAAGAGGAAAAAATATATTCCATAGAGTTTCTTCTATCTGTTTGACTCCAGGATAAAGTCCAGGATCACGCATAGCTCTGGGTCACTGTGTGGTTTTGGGTCCAAGAAGCTCCTCTCTCCTTTCTTCTCCTTCACCCTCTCAGTCACGTGTACATGTTTTGATGCTAAGAACTGAAGCCTTGTACATGCTGGGCACGTGTTCTGTCACTGAACCTCATTCCCAGCCTTCTTTAGGTAATTTTTAAGTGTGTGTGTGTGTGTGTGTGTGTGTGTGTGTGTGTGTACGCGCGCGCTTGTGTGTGTAAAAGGTGTTAGATCTCTTGAAGCTGGAGTTACATTCAGTGGAATGTCCCTGAAAGTGGGCCTGCCATTTGTGGTTCCTCGTGACTAGATTCCAGGGGTGCATTCTTGCCAGGTATGTGAGCAAGGAGATGTGTCTTTTTCAAGTTGGGGGCACACAGCTCCAATTACTGGCTTGCTGAGGGTGATTGGTAGCTGCCAGGCTTCTGCACTAGAAAGTTATATTGTTCCCTGTATAATTAATAAGGGTCTTATAGGGAGATGCTTTGAGATTATTAATCATTTCGTGTCTTGTGAAGTGTGTGTGTGTGTGTGTGTGTGTGTGTGTGTGTGTGTGTGTGTATATTTAAGGATCAAAACCTAAGGTCTTGCGCGTGCTACACATACTTTCTTCCACTAAACGTGTGTTAATGTTGTACTCAATGGTTTAGAATTGTTGATGACTTAAGCTTAACTTTTCTTTGGTTTTGGTTTTTTGGAGACAGGGTTTCTCTGTGTAGCTCTGGCTGTCCTGGAACTCTCTTTGTAGACCAGGCTGGCCTCGAACTCTCTGATCTGCTTGCCTCTGTCTCCTGAGTGCTGGAACTAAAGACATGCACCACCATGCCTGGCATTTTTCTTTGTTTTAAAGACTTCTTCTTGTTGCTGTTGTTGTTGTTGTTGTTGTTGTTATTATTATTATTATTATTATTATTTTGTTTTTTCCAGACATGGTTTCTTTGTGTAGCTTTGGCTGGCCTGGAATTGCTTTGTAGACCAGGCTGGCCTTGAATTCACAGCAATCTACTTGCCTCGGGATTAAAGATCTATTATTTTTAACTATGTGTATTTGTGTGAGTATATGCACATTAGTGTGGGTGCCATCTGAGGCCAGAAGAGCTGTCAGATGCCCCTGGAGCTGGAACTGTGAGTCTCTGGTTTGGGCACTGGGGACTGGATTTAGGTCCTCTATCAGAGCAGCAAGCAACTCCTGAGCTACCTCTTCAGCCGGTCCCTTTTCTCTTTCTTTCTCTTGTTCACAAAACAGGATCTCAGACAGGCACTGTGGCTCAACACTTTAGAGACAGAGGCAGGAGGATCTCGGTGACCTCTAGGCCAGCCTAGTCTATATCAAGAGTCCCAGGGCAGCTTTTCACCAAGGTGGTGCTGAAAGCAAAGAAGAAAGCTCTTGCCCTTCCCAAAGCTGAAGCTGAAGCAAAAGCCTTGAAAGCTAAGAAGGCAGTGCTGAAAGGCGTCCACAGCTGCAAGAAGAACCACATGTCACCCACCTTCTGGCGGCCCAAGACCCTGCAGCTCCTGAGGTGGCCCAAATACCCTCCTCGAAGGAGCGCACCCAGGAGAAACAAGCCTGACCACTACACCATCATCAAAAATCCCCTGACCACCGGGTCAGGCATGAAGAAAATAGAGGATAAGAACACTCTAGTGTTCATTGTGGATGTCAATGCTAACAAGCACCAGGTCAAACAGACCATGAAGAAAGTATAACATTGATGTGGCCAAAGCCAATACCCTGATAAGGCCTGACAGAGAGAAGAAGGGATGTGTTTGGCTGCCTCCTGATTATGATGCTCTGGATGATGCTGACAGACTAGGATCATCTATATACACTTTTTTCACCATTAAAAAAAAAACAGGGTGGTCGCGGCGGCAGCAGCGCATGTCTTTAATTCCAGCACTCTGGAGCCAGAGGCAGGTGGATGTCTGTGAGTTTGAGGCTAGCCTGGTCTACAAAAATGAGTCCAGGACAGACAAAGCTACACAGAGAGACTCTGTCTCGAAAAACAAAACAAAACAAAATAAAACAAAACAAAAAACAGTTCCAGGGCACACTGGGCCCAGTGGTGCATGCCTGTAATGCCAGTACTCAGGGAGGCAGAGTCAATTTCTGTGAGTTCAAGGCAAGACTGGTTTTCATAAAGTGAGTCCAGGACAGCCAGGAATACACAGAGAAACCTGTCTTGAACCCCCGCCCCCAAAAAAGGAAAGAACGAAAGAATGAAAGAAAGAAAGAAAGAAAGAAAAGAAAAGAAACAAGTTCCAGGACAGCCAGGATTACAGATATCTTTTCTCAAACAAAACAAAACAAAAACAAAACCCAGGATCTCATATAGCCCAGGCTGGCCTCAAACTCACTGTGTAGGCAAAGCTAGCCATGATTTCTTGATCCTTCCGCCTTTACCGAAACTTAAACGTGTGCACAGATTCCAGATGATGATTTTTAAAACTTGCATCAGTTGGTTATCTTGTTTTCTCTCTCCCTCTTTCCTTTCCCCTTCTCTCCCTCCCTCCCCCCCGTCCTCCGCTGCCCCAAACTCATAATCCTCTTGCCTCCGTTTCTGAGTAAGGGCCTACATATGTCTACTACTTTGCCTAGTTCATTTATTCCCTTGCATAGATTCTGACTTATCTTGCTTTTACGAGTTGTAATCATTACCTATTGTTGGGGACGACAGGCCATATGGCCAATGTTCAGCCATCTTGTCAGAGCCTAGGTTCCTATTTCTCCAGCAGTCTGTCATTTACCAGAAACCAGTTGACCCTGTCATGGTTTGGCAGTTAGACTAAAGATAAGATTTAGACGGAGCCACCCTGTTGTAGTTTAACAATTAGATTAGATAAAGATAACAAAATATTCGGTATGGCAGAACGTTGTGACCTGCTTGGAATTCCTCACATCTTGAGATAGCCTGCAGCTGGGTTGCCATAGCAATATGCTTCCATGCCCCCTGCCTTATAAAACCTTCTACCTGAAAAATAAAATTTGAGAGCTTGATCTTGATCAAAGGCTTGTTCTCCTTCTTCGTGTCTTGCGTTCTGTCCCTATACAGGAGAATTCTCCTCCCGAGCGTTAGTCGAACCCTGGCAGGCAGGGTCGACCCATTTGCTTCATTTTAATGAACTTTACTTTTTCTTATTTCCTATAGTACTGCTGAAGCTGGCTCCTGTGTCCTTTTGTCATATGTTCATATCACCTGCAGAATACTTCTGTAGAGTCAAAGAGCCCAGGAAGCCCCAGGCTTACCCTTCCCTTGTACTGGTCTGTCCGGCCATTTCTCCAAGGAAGGCTTGATTACCTTTAGCAGATAATGCTTTAGAGAAGCCAAGATTGAGCAACAGGTTTGTCTTTGCCTTTAGGCCTTGTTAGGAAACAGAGGTGGGGAACACACATACACACTTTAAAAGTAATTGTTTAAAAATAATTTTTTAGGGGGGGGTGATGGGGTTCAAACCCAGGACCTCATGCATGCTAAGCGAACAGTCTTAGTGGGCTACAACCACAGGCTAGAAATATGTTTGTTGGGGGTTTTTTTTGTTTTTTTGTTTTTGGTTTTGTTTTGTTTTGTTTTTAGAAATATGTTGTTTTTAATAGACTACCAGGAAGCAAATTACAGAATGGTGCAGCAGACTGAGCCCACCACCATCCTCGGAAGGATAACAGACAATCAAAACCAAGCACAGTTTCTTTGTGGTCCACGGGCGTGAAAGCAGGGCAGGATGGGTTAGGGGAGGAGTCTGTACTAGCGTGGCCAAAGCCAGCCGCTTATAGGGAGGAGGAAGGCCACCATGTCTCATGTCCAGAGGTGATGAGATGGCTCAGATGGAGAAGAGAACTGAGTTCAACCCTCCCAAACTCACATAAAAACAAAGGACAAAGTCAGGTGTGGCAGTGTACTGTTTGTAAACCCAGGGCTGGGGAAATGCTTGGATCCCATCTAAACACATGTGAACATGTACCTGCACACACTTACGTACCTCTGTATGTACACACACACACACACATACACACACACACACACACACACACACACACACAGAGTAACATGGGGAACTAACAAGCCGATTCAGTAAGAGCAGGCAAGCCTGCCAACCTAGCTCTCTCTGTGACCCTTGGGTGTATGAGTTTGGGGTTAAACACTCACAACAAGGACAAAGGGGGTGCGATGAATGGCTGTAAAGTCTGGGGAGAATGAAAACCATACAAGCCTGAGAGAGCAGCTGCTGAGGCTCCCTCCCGGCAGTGCCCACCCCACCCCCCCCCCCGACCCCCCGAAATAGGAGCGCACGTTCCAGAGGCTGCATGGTATCTCCTTCCACAGAGGCTGCACAGCCAATGGCAGCTGCCAGCCCACAAGACGTGACAAGGGCAGACACATACACACACTGGCCAGGGCCATAGCTCACTTGGTAAGAGTGATGACTAGAACACACAAGCGCTAGGTTCGGTACTCGGGACTGCATGAGCTGGCCATGGTGTGCACACCTGTCATCCCAACACTGAGGAGGAGTTGTGAGGATCAGAAGTTCAAGGTCATCACTGTCTCACGTCGCCAGTGTGAGGCCTGCCTGAACTGAGAGACTTATGGGATATGAGACCCTGACTCATGAAAAACAAAAGGGAGCCTGGATAGTGGTGGCTCAGTCCTTTAATCCCAGCACTCAGGAGGCAGAGGCAGGCAGATCTTTGGGAGTTCGAGGCTACAGGGTGAGTTCCAGAACAGCCAGGGCCACACAGAGAAATCTGTCTTGAAAACAAAACAAAAAAGAAAGAAAGAAAGAAAAGAAAAACAAAAAGGCTGGGCATGGTGGCGCACACCTTTAATCCCAGCACTCAGGAGGCAGAGGCAAGCAGATCATGTGAGTTCAAGGCCAGCCGGGTCTAGAAAAGTGAGTCCAGGACAGTCAAGGCTACACAGGGAAACCCTGTCTCGGAGGGGGGAGGGGGAAGCAAACATGCCAGGTGTGGTGGCGCACGCCCTTAATCCCAGCACTCAGGAAGCAGAGGCAGGTGCATCTCTGTGAGTTCGAGGCCAGCCTGGTCTACAGAGTGAGTTCCAGGACAGCCAGGGCCACACAGAGAAATCTGTCTTGAAAACAAAACAAGAAAGAAAGAAAGAAAGAAAGAAAGAAAGAAAGAAAGAAAGAAAGAAAAAAAGAAAGAAAAGAAAAAGAAAAAAGGGGGACAGGACATTCTCCACAGTTGTGTGGAGAGTGGGGACTGACTCTGACATGAACTCTGGTGCCCCATATTTGACCACTTCTCCATGGTGAGGAGGCCTGGTGGCACTCAGAGAAAAGATAAGCAGGCTACCAGGATGAGACTTGACAGATAGCCTATGACCATATAGTAGAAAAGGAGGTTCCCCCTCGTCACAGACATAGAGGAGGGGAATAGGGTGAAAGCAGGAGGGAGGGAGCAATGGGTGGATACAAGTGAGGGGAAAACAATTGAGATGTAATCTGAATAAATTAATTTTTAAAAAGGGGGCATGGAGAAATTTTCTGGGATGTTGGGTATGTTCACTATCTTGATTGTTGTGATGGCTTTTACATGTATATACATATGTCAAAGCTTGTCAAATTATACACCTGCAAATTAAAAAAAGAAAAAGAAAAACAAACAAACAATTCCCTGAAAAGGAAGCTATGAAATAACTTTCAGGGGCTAGGATTTCAAATATTAGCAACTGAATGTGCACAGAAATATTCTGTTTTGTTAAAGCCTTATTTTAATATTTTTGCCTTCACTGGGTAAAGGCAGAGATACCGATACATTCTTTAAAAATAATATTGGCATACATGAATTGAAAATAAATGTTAAGGGGCTGGAGAGTCGGCAAAGCAGTTGAGAACGCTCCTGGCTTTGGCTCATCCTCATCTGGCAGTTCACAGCCACCTGAAACTCCTGCACCAGAGGAGCCAAAATATTCAACCCCTTCTTCTGGCCTCTGGGCATCTTCACACACACACACACACACACACACACACACACACACACACACATACACACACACACACACATACACACACACACACGCACACGCACACGCACACACACACACATACACTTTTTAAAAATTGAGGAAGATGAGTAGTAATAAGCCCACGGAAAGAGCTCATATCACTACTAATCTGGGAATTGCAAATCAAAGCCAGAAGATACCTCCTCCCTGGCACCCTCTGGGCTGGCTATTTTCTTTTTCTTTTTTTTTTTTTAAGCCAGACAATAATAGGCATTGACAAGGATGTAAAGAAACTGGAAACCTCATGCATCGCTGCTGGGATTCTGAAATGATGCAGCCACCTTGGAAAACAGTTTGGCCATTGCTCAAAATGTTAAGCATTAAATTACTAAGTTACTATATGATCCAGCCACTCTACTGCTGGTACACATCCAAGAAGATGGAAACCATATGCTCATACAAACAAAAAAGATCAATATATAAACCTTCATAGCAGCATCACTCTAATGGTTGGTAAAGGAAAACAACACAAGTGTCTATCAACTGGCAAACAGATTAAAAAAATAATAATCCTATGATGGTCTTTTATTCAGCCATAGAGGGGATGAACTGTGAATACATGCTAGGACATGCATAAACATGAAAAAGAACATGGCAAATAGAAGTCAGACACAGTATCCCACATATGTTCCTGTTTATCTGTGATTTTCCCAGGAGGCAAATCCATAGGCAGGACAAGTGGAATAATGGTTGTCACCATTTGGAGGGAAGGTGACTAGGACGTGCCTGGTAACAGCTTTAGGATTTCATTCGTAGGTGATGAAGATTTTTTTTTTAAACCCAGAGCAGGAGTCAGGAGGGCTTCCTGCTCTTACAGAGGACTTGAGCTGGGTTCCTAGTACCCACAGCAGGTGGCTCACACCCACCTCTAAAGCAGGCTCCAGGGGATCTGATGTCTGGTGACCTCTTATGGCATGTTTTCTCTGTCTGTCTGTCTGTCTGTCTGTCTCTGTGTCTCCATCCTCTCTCACTCTCTAAGACACACACACACACACACACACCCTACCACCACCATCACCACCACCACAAACTGTGAAAAACAACCCAGAGAGGCATTGTCTCTTAGCTCTGGAGGCTGAAGACTGAAGTGAACATGTGGGCAGGACCCCGTGGTCTGAAGGCTGTGGAGGAGGATCTTCCCTCTTGCTGGTATATGATGGCGGACAGACGTCCTTGGTGTTCTTTGTCTAGGAAGTATCTCTCCATCCTCAGGCCAAGACGAGAGCATCAAAAGTTCAAGGTCATCCTCAGTCACATATCTGTACATGAGACCCTGTCTCAAAAAAAACAAAACAACAACAACAAAAACCAGAGAATAGACACCGAATAAGGTACCCACTACAGTTCCTACGAGCAAATTATAAGAACAAAGGAGACCATCTTTGAGGCATACTTCAGACCCAGGGCTAAAGTAACCAAAGTGTACAAAACACTGCAGAGATTAAATACCAGGAAACAAAGCCGCCGATCAACAAACTGGCTAATGAGTGAACAGACAGTTTTCAAAAGGAGAAACACAAACAGCCAGTGTCTGCTTTTTAAGGTGCTCAACATCCCTACTCATCAGGGAACTGCAATTAAACCACTTTGAGCCTCTTCTCCCTGGTCAGAACGGCCATTACCAGGAAATCTGACAACGAATGCTGAGAGGCTATGGAAAAAAAGGACGCTTGTCCACTGCCGGTGGGAGGGCAAGTTAGTGCAGCCACCACGCAAATCAGTTCGGAGGGCCCTGAGAAAAAGTAAAGGATTTTGTTTGTTTGCTTTTGTTTTTCAAGACAGGGTTTCTCTGTGTAATAGCCTTGGCTGTCTTGGAGCTCTCTTTGTAGACCAGGCTAGCCTGGAACTTACAGAGACTCACCTTGTAAAGGCATGCACTACCATGCCCAGCAAGGTTTAAAAAAAAAAAAAAAGACAAATAAAACTTTTTTTTCATGTTTTGTTAAACCAATGGCTTCAGCCTTTCAAATGATGCGACCCTTTAATACAGTTCCTCATATTGAAGTGATCCCCAACCATAAAATTATTTTCATTGCTGCTTCATAACTCTAATTTTGTTATTACAAATCATAATGTAAATGATATCTGATATTCGAGCCCTGTGAAAATGTAGTTCGGCCCCCAAAGGGGTTGAACCCACAGGTTGAAAACTGCTGCTTTAAATAAGAGGGCAAGGGGCTGGAGAGATGGCTCAGCAGTTAAGGGCACTGACTGCTCTTCCAGAGGTCCTGAGTTCAATTCCCAGCAACCACATAGTGGCTCACAGCCATCTATAATGAGATCTGATGCCCTCTTCTGACCTGCAGGGGTGCATGCAGGCAGAACACTGTATACATAATAAATAAATAACTTTTTAAAAGTGTCAAATGAATTTTAAATAAATAAATAAGAGGGCAAACAAACACTGCACAAACTAACAACCTGGTCCAGCAACAAAGTACCGATTCCAAGAAACTGTCAAGTCATGAGGAACTTCTAGAAACATATGCTAAGGTTCTAGGAGGAAACAGCCAGCTTGCCAGAGATTCATTTCCAGACCCTGAGCATGTATGCAGGTCTAGAATACACATGGAGACCGTTCCCAAGCCAGGGTGGGTCAAAGTCTGGTCTCCTTCCTCTATCCTCTTCCTCTTCAGCAGCAGATCTGAAGGAGTTGCCTGATTGAGGCATTCACACTAGACTTTATGCAACAGGAGCCACTGGGACTCTGCAGCTCGGTGCCTTGAGCTTGTGTCAGCGAACACAACAGACTAGTAGCTGCCTTGCCTTTTGCGTCAACACCAAGACTGGAAAGTCTCCTGCTCCCCTTCTTCACCATCCTCAATGTCATGCAACTTGGACACACAGGCAGCCAGGAAGGTGGCTCAGTGGGTTAAGGCACTTGCTGCCAAGCCTGACCATTGTCCTTCAAGTTGTCCTCTGTCAACTTGTGCCGTGCCATGCACAGAGAGAAGGAGAAAGTAAATGAGTGTAATAAAATATTTTAGGAACATGGATATTAGGAAGGAATAGACCGAGTTTCACTTACATGTAGGGAACTATTTAATTATGGTATTAGTAAGGGCCTTTTCTAATACCCGCCCTAGCTCTTAAATAATTGACCCAGAGACCTATTAGATGTATTTAGCAAGGTTTAAGCACTATAACTAGGCAGAGACTTATCTATTCTAACCCAGTTTCCTAGTCTGGCTACTTCCCAGCCAGGTGCCCATTACTTGCTGGCTCCTCTGGTTGTTTTTGCTCCGCCTCTGCCTCTTCTCTCATCCTCTTTCTCCCCACCTGTTGGGATTCGAAGTCCAGCCTTCCCATCTCCTCCTCTGTCCAGTCATTGGCTATTTAGCTTTTTTATTAATCAATCAGAGATAATGGGGGGAGCATCCTTTACACAACACTAATACAAGAGATTCTTCAATAATCATAACAATGCCCATGTTCCAACTGCAACCTGACCTCGGAGGCACGGAAATCAGCATCCAAATATACAGCACACAAGACCAACCCCCAATGGAGAACAATTGATTGTTTCACCTAGAAGGCTTTAAGAACCAATACATGGTGCCAGGCACTCTACACAGAGAAACCTTGTCTGGGGGTGAGGTGGGGGCTGGGGGTGGGGGTTGTGGGGGTGGGGAAATCAATAGGACCAGCATGCCAAAACTGACAGCTTTCCTATGTGTAAGTACAAACAACCAGAAAATGTAATAGAAAAAAGAGTGACCATAACTATCAGATTGTTTAGGACTAAGCACTATGGAGGTAACTTGAAAACTTAACTAAAACACACATGCTGAATTCTCAGAGAGAAAAAACACTCAATTTTCAGTACGTTTCTTAAAATACGAGCTCAAATTGAATGTAATTACAATGAAACTATCCAAAAGGCTTTCCACAGATGTTCTTAAATGGCTTCCTAATACAAGAGCACGTGCACAGGAGGAAGCCAGCCAAGGAAACAGGAGAGAAAAGGAGAGTAGTTTATGCATCATTTGTATGTATATCACAAAACTATAGTGATGAAAACTAATGCGCAAGAATGTAAGAAGATGGAAAGAGGAGAAAAAAAAAGAGAGAGCAAAGGGCCAGAAAGGCGATTCATGTGTGGACAGGGATTTGCCATATAATAAGAATGGCCGAGCGGGGCGTGGTGGCGCACGCCTTTAAGCCCAGCACTCGGAAGGTAGAGGCAAGCAGATCTCTGTGAGTTCGAGGCCAGCCTGGTCTACAAAGTGAGTCCAGGACAGCCAAGGCTACACAGAGAAACCCTGTCTTGAAAAACCAAAAAGAAAAGAAAAAAAAAAAGAATGAAAGAGCAGAGAAAACACATAACTCCACGATACACAAATGGATACGCATTTATTTAATACTATTTGTGTGTACTTCCTTCCAGTATCAGTAAATATGATTGGTCTAAATAAATAAAAAGGGCTAAAGCACTAGCTTAGTCAACAAAGTGCTTGCTGAGTCTAAGACCCACTGTCTATACAATTTTAATTTTAGATGACTGGCATCCATGGTGACAGAGCAAAGGCATGGTGGGAGGAAGGGAGGGAGGGAGGGAGGGAGAGAGGGAGAGAGAGAGAGAGAGAGAGAGAGAGAGAGAGAGAGAGAGAGAGAGGCTGAGCACTCCACTAACACTTAGTCTCTGCACTTTGACCAGTTGTGAGTTTCTATGTTAACCTCTATCCACTGAACAAAGAGATTTCTCTGATGAAGTCTAAGAGCTGCACTACTATCTGGTTTAAAAGATGGAGATTTGGAGGGCTGGAGAGATGGCTCAGCGGTTAAGAGCACTGCCTGCTCTTCCAAAGGACCCGGGTTCAATTCCCAGCACCCACATAGCAGCTCACAACTGTCTGTAACTCCAAGATCTGACACCCTCTCACCAACGCACATAAATTAAAATTAAATAAAAAATATTTTTAAAAAAAGAATAAAAAAAAAAGATGGAGATTTAGAGGGCAGTTTAACATAAAGCCCACTTAGCAGAATGACAGTGACAAGCTCACTCCTACCCTGGCGAGCTTCCCAACCATGGCCAGATATATAGTATAGATATGTGTTTCCTCCTATAGAGCAGGCCTTAAACACAACCAGAAAGTGGTTGATTACCCTATAACATCAGCGCCACTGTTGTACCCACAGCCACACCGGTTGTTATTGTAGTTCACAACTTAGTGAGACTGCGGATGACATTTTCCCTACAGCGGCCTTGATAGCACCTTCTAGCACTGTGAAAGCTAGCCAGCAGGGAGGAAGCTGTCTGCTGAGCAACAACTTGGCTTCTCCATGCCCTGTAGGCAATATGTGCACTAGGGCCTTCCCATCCAGTTTTGAACATAGAATAGCCTGTCTTGTTTGGGAGATCTCAAGCAGATTTTTAACTTTAATATTCTTTTTTAAAAGTATTACGTGAAGCCAGGTGTGGTGGTGGCACATGCCTTTCTTTGATCCTAGCATTTGGGAGACAGAGGCAGGCGGGTCTCTGAGTTCAAGACCAGCCTGGTCTACAGATCAAGTTCCAGGACAACCAGGATTACACAGAGAAAAACCCTGTCTCAAAAAAAAAAAAAGTTTTTATTTTGTGTGTTGTTAGGGGAGGGTTAGTTTCCATGCCACACATGTGCAGGACAGAGGACAACTTCCAGGGATCAAACTCAGGCCAGTCACGTTTAGTGGCAAGCACCTCTAGCCAGTAAACCATCTCATAGGCCCTAACTTTAATATTAATCTGTTACACATTACTCATTATTTTTAAAATTACAATGTGACATCTTCTATAGAATGAAAAAAATAGAAAAAAGGCTAAAAGGAAATGCACACCGGCAGTCTCTGGAGTTACTTTATTGTCCCTGTATGTTTTTTTTCCTTTCATTTTCTGTTCTTCACATGTTTTCTGAATTGACTCTCTCTTACTTTATAATTAGTTATGTAAAATTAGGGGGAAATAATGAGGCTTTTAAAACTCACTGTCAAATTCAGTCTTTAAAAACCCAGTGTGCTTGCCCCCTGCCCCCATGAGGCCCTGACATTTAGAAACAATAATCAAATAAAAACAAAGCTCCAAACCCACTCTAGAGCACCATTTAATCCTATTACTCTTCTGGACCTCATGCAAACTCGGGGATGATCCCTTTGCCTCTTTAAAATAAATCCCCCAAGGTCACGGGGCTTCCAGTAACAGCGGGATGAGATCCCCAGGCCTGTGCTCCGCCCCTGCGCCATCTGGCACCCCTGAATTTGATCTAAGAGTCACGGCTGGAGCCAGCCAAGCGGTCAGCCACTCAGAACCATCTCCTTCATAGAAGATATTTATCCCTTTAAGGACACCTCTCCTAGCAAGGCACTGCCTTGCTCCAGGCCTCAGTTTCCTCCTCAAAAGGAGTAGCTGTGCTGCCTCAGCCCTGGAAGTTTCTGGATCAATCGTCCTGTTCTCATTCTGCTCCCTCCAGGCCCTGCTTCCTTTTGCTTGCTCTGGGTCGCCCACTGGAAAGCCCTTTTCAAGACTGCCAAGAAGTCACTTGCAGGGTATTTTTTCTTTTGAGCAAGGCGGTAGCAATAAGAGACCCAGGGTCGTCCCCACTCCCACCCCCAGATGGACAAATGGACACCCAGACCACTTTTCACACAAGGCACTTTTCACATCCTGTGGCGTTTGCTTTGTATTTTAGGGTTCTGGGTAAGATTTCCTTTGAAACAAGGATCTGAAAGCCACATAGGCCAGGAGACTTTCTTTAGTCCCTTCCCAGGGTTGACATTATTTCTCTGAGTGGTGGCAGAACCCTCGAGCAGAAAGAATGGATAAGAATTCCTCTGTGTTGGCGCTCCCGCCCCACTCTCCCTGGAGGCTGAGCTGCTGGGATCAAAGCGGCTGAATGGGTGCCACTCCGTGGAATTAAGATCTGAGATGCCGGATAAACCCAGCCGGCACTTCTGGGTCCTCCTCCCACCTCCCGTCACCTAGGCAACCGGGAGGGGCCTGGGAGCCTGTTCCTCTGTTCCTGCCCCTCGCCACCCACTCCCACGCCCAGGCCCACGTTCTTTCCCTAGGACTCTGCCCACAGCTCCTCTGAATCTCAGTTTCTCGAGAATTCCATCCCCTCAGCTCCTTTTTGTGAACACAGAAACCGGATTCCAAGCGGAGGGGCCCCAACTCCCTAAAATGATCCCTGTTTGCATGAAGAATTTGCCTGTCTTCCTGGCAGAGGAGCACAGGCAAAGGGTCTGACCTGGAAGGAACAGCATGTTCCGCGCTCTGAGAGATCTAAGACAAGGCTTGTGCTTGGGAAGGCAGAGGACAGGCAGCGAGCATAACCGACTCAGCTAGCAGCCAGGGCAGAGGCCAGTGGGTTGCCAGACGAGCTTGAGGAGAGGCCAGGGCCAGAGATCCTGGGAGTTCAATTCCTGTGGAATTTTGGTTTTAAAGCTTTATTTTATTTTTAATTATGTGTGGGTACGTGTGTGAGCGCAGGTGCTGGAGGAGGCTTTGGATTCCTAAAACTGGAGTTCCAGGCAGTCGTTAAGACACCTAATGCGGGTCCTCTTCAAGAACCGAACTCCAGTCTAACCACTGAACCATCTCGCCAACCATGGGTTTTCTGTGGCAGTGTCTTCATGTATTCCAGGCTAGCCTCAGACTCACCAAGTAGCTGGAAATGATCTGAAACTTCCCAACTTCTTGCGTCCCGAGTACTGAGATAGCAGGCAGTTGCAACCATGGCTGGTTTTGTGGGATGCTGGGAATTAACCCAGTGGCCTTGTGCAAGCTGCATTCCTGACTTCTGCTGAGTTATTTCTGCCACCAGGCAGCCAGGGCTGGAGTTGGGCTTATGATTTGGTAAGGGAGAAAGACGAGAAAGAGGTCTCTCTTTGTACAGAGATCTTGCTGGATTGGCACCTGCGTGTTACACTAAACGTTTGAGGTAAAGATTGGCGATTGAGTTGACCCAGTAAAATCCTTCTTAAGACCTATTAGGCGGCAGCCTGGGCAAGACCCAGCGATGGTGGCTCACAGCCTTGGGAGGTGAAGGCTGGAGGATCAGAAATTGAAGGTCATTGACTATACATCAATTCAAGGGCAGCCTGAGCTAAAAACAAGCAAACAAACAACAACAACAGAAACAACTCAGAGCAAGCTCTTCCGTGCTGAGTCATCTCTCCAGCCTCCTGGACAGTTTCTGAAGTGACTGGCTCAGACCTTCTGGATCCAAGGTTCCGGGTGTCAGGCGTTGCTGGAAGACTTGGACGGACTAGCCACCTATTGGAACGCCCACCTGGGTTCATGGCCACACTAGAACTTCAGTTGTGGTCTAAGGCCTTCATGGAGTTTTGCACAGAGCCTGCTGAGCTCAGCACTGGCTGTCGTTCTTTGAAATTAAGCCAAAGCCCAGGGAAATGGCTCAGTGCGTAAAGGCCTTTGCCACCAAGCATGACAGCTTTGAGTCAATCCCCAGGGTCATACGCTGAGAGGAGAGAAGAGAACTGACTCATAAAGTTGTCTTCGGGCCTCCACATACAAACACTAGTGTGTGCATTCCACACGCAATCAATGAAAAATGTAATAAAAGGAAAAAAAAACAGAATAAAGCAACAACAACAACAAAAAACCATGGTCAACTGATTCAGTGAGAAAACTCCAGGGATGCCTGGGGTTGGGGAGGAGGTAGGTATGACATTTAAGGGTCGGGGACTCTGGAGCCAATCTGGCTGGCTGGGCCTAAGCTTAGTAGCTACTTTCTCGAGTTCTGTAACTACATCAGGAATTACTACCACCACATCTGGCATGGTGGTGCGGTGAGGGTGAGGCATGTTAGTTGGCATAAAGTGCTTAGAACAGTGCCTGGCACATAAAGTCTTCAACAGTTCACCTGACATTTATCCTAGGGTGACAGTGGTCTCATCCATCACTTGACTCCATGCAGTTAGCCTAATGGTTGACTATCTCTTAATATAAAAGGTCCAAGAGATGGTCTCGGCTATGATATGCTCTTCATCCTGGCTTTTCCTACAGTGGGCGTTGCTGTGGTTTGTGAAGCTTTTCTCTCCAATACTGGCACAATTCAAGACCCTTTTATTTTTTGTTTGAAAGTGTGTGTATGTAGCCAGGTGTAGTGGCTCACACCTTTAATTCCAGCACTCGGGAGGCAGAGGCAGGCAGATCTCTGTGAGTTCGAGGCCAGCTTGGTCTACAAAGAGAGTCAAGAACAGGCAAGGCTACACAGAGAAGCCCTGTCTCAAAAAAAAAACAAAAGAAAAGAAAGTGTGTGTATGTGTGTGTGTCCCCGCCCTGTGCCTATGGATGCCTGAGGAGGCCAGAAGAGAGCATCAGGTCCCTTGGAGTTAGAGTTGTAGGTGGTTGGGAGACACCCTATGTGGGTGGTAGGAACCAAACTCTGGTCCTCTAAAGAGCAGCAAGTGCTCTTAACAGTGGAGCATCTCTCCTCCAAGGGCTCTATCTCTAACTCCCAAGTGCTGTCATTATAGGCATGTGTGCCACCTCGCCTGGTTTATGTAGCTCCACCCCCTTGCTTCTGTTCTATTTCTTTGGTCAAAATAAGGTCACCCACCTGCCACATCATGTCTTCTAGAGGCTTGCATCTTGGGCTTTCCTAGATCTGCGTTTTCAAAGTCGACCCTCCTACACCATTGGCTTTCTATTTTCCTTTTTAAACTGCAGAGTACTCTTCAAGGGCAGGCCCATTTTCTTTTTCTTTTTGTACCACTGACCGTTGAACCTAGGGTGCTTTGGGGCTAAACCCGACCTTGGCGGTGCCCTCTCGACTGCCATTTGCCTTTTGACATAGTTTATGAGCTCTTTAGCCATCCAGAGCTTTAGATGTTTTGTGAAGTCACATATATGCAATTCCCCTTTGTAGCTTCTGGATATTTTTTCTCTACTCATTCTCCTGGTCCCATGCTAAGTTCCTGGGTGCACTCCCCAGGAGACCAAAGCTGACAACAGATGCTCTCCTTGACCCAGCTCTGACTCCCAGGCCAGCACCTTGGGTTTTTTGGATTTGGTTTTGTTTTTTTTGTTTGTTTGTTTGTTTGTTTTGTGTTTTAAACCTATCAACACAGTATATTAATATCTGGGGCTGAGAAATATTACATTGTCTCAGAAGAATAGGAAGAAAGGAAAGCAGAGAGGCAGGGACTATCTGGGAAGCTACAGAGACAGTTGGGAGCTGGTTGTTGTCGTTGCTGAAGGATGAGAAAGCAAAGATAAGGAGGAATTCCACGGCCTTGAACCAACCATCTGGAGTTCCTGTTAGCCAGGTCTTAGAGCATCAATGCCTTGGGAATGAATTCTATTTAATTCTTCCCCAAGCAGATCCCATTCTATTCTTTATAAGTCCTAGGAGTAGCTGTTCCCTCCTGTATCTGAAAGGCGATGTGAAATCCTACTGCCAGACTAGAAATGAAAAGAAAGGAAATTGGAAAATAGGATGTTAGCTCTAAAGTATGTCTCATCTGCGTGAATTTTAATATATGTTCCAGGTGCCAGAGATCAAATATGCAACATGTATATTAGGATACTCTAGCTGGTGTTTGAGTTAATTCTTTTCCCTTAGTTCATGTCTTTGGGTTTTTTGTTTGTTTGTTATGCTTTCTGAAATGCTGGTCTTGACTCTCCTACGACAGCTTCCTAGTGATGGATAAGTGTGTGCGCTACTAGTGTGCGCCACCACAGCGGACTTATTTCACCTCCTTCTCCCTTCTCTTTCTTTTTTTTTTTTTTTTTTTTTTTTTTTTTTTTTTTTTGGTTTTTCGAAACAGGGTTTCTCTGTGTGGCCTTGGCTGTCCTGGACTCACTTTGTAGACCAGGCTGGCCTCGAATTTACAGCTACCAGCCTGCCTCTGCCTCCCAAATGCTGGGATTAAAGGTGTGGGCCACCACGCCCTGCTCTTCTCTTTCATTTTAAAGATTTATGTATTTACTATGTATACAGTATTCTGCCTGTATGTGTGCCGTCAGGCCAGAAGAGGGTACCTGATCTCATTATAGATGGTTATGAGCCACCATGTGGTTGCTGGGAATTGAACTCAGGACCTCTGGAAGAACAGCCAGTGCTCTTAACCTCTGAGCCATCTCTCCAGCCCCCTTGTTTTGTTTTTTGAGACAAACTCAGCTTGCACCCAAATACACTTTGTAGCCAAGGATGGCCTTGAACTTCTGATCTTCTTTCTCCACCTGCTGCAAGCACAGGCACATCTGGTTTCTGTGGTGCTGCGGATTGTATGCAGAACTTCATGAATGCTAGGCCTGCATTCTCCCAGCTGAGCCAAACCCACTGGTGTGATTTGGGGGCCGGTTCATGAGCTGTCAATCTGCAGCCAACTGTTCACGGGTGTGTCTCATGCATCCGCTCAGTGGTGGCAGCGTCAGATGGCCAGCTTTCGGCTGAAGGAACTCCACCCACCCAGTAAGGCCCCAGAAGGGAAAAATAGGAATTTTCAGTGCTGACTCCTGGCTGCATGCACAACTACAAGGTCTGACGTCTGTCCTCCCAGTGTACCCTGGAGCTGTCACAGAGGGAAAATGGAAGATGACACATTACTTGACAATCACTACCCAAATGTTGTCATCCAACCAAGGCGTATCCGCTCCTTTCTAAACAACAAAAACTATTGTTGACTGTAAGAATCTGAGAAGCAGCCGGGTGGTGGTGGCGCACACCTTTAATCTCAGCACTTGGGAGGCAGAGGCAGGTGGATCACTGTGATTTCGAGGCCAGTCTGGTCTACAAAGCGAGTCCAGGATAGTCAAGGCTACACAGAGAAACCCTGTCTCGAAAAACCAAAAAAAAAAAAAAAAAAAAAAAAGAATCTGAGAAGCAAGCCAGCAAGGTGGCCTAGGGAGGAGAGGCACCTGTTGCCAAGGCTGACACCCTAAGATTGCTCCCCGACCCAGAACCCACGTAATAGAAGTCAAATTAACTCTTGTAAGTTGTCCTATGACCTCCATGCCCATGCTGTAACACAGTTGCACCCCCTCACACACACACACACACCAAATAAATAAAATTAAGAAAAAAATCAAAGAATTCAAGAAGCTACCTTTGGAGTCATTTGGTATCTGGCAAGCCCTGGGGCTCAGGATGCATTCTTCAGGTGAGTTCTCAGATAAGAATGGTTTGGCTTTTATTACTGATCTGTTACCACCCTCCTTCAATCCATTGACAAAAGTCATCTCCACAGACCACCTTGTGTAATCTCCGTGCAGGCATCGGCCTTTTTGTGCTGGCTCAGCAGCTAGTCCAGACGTTTTGGGGACTCTGAGTTCAGGCTGTGCTCCTGCCCTATGCCACGAGCCTGGAAGTCAGAACATGTGTTTGTGTTATGTGCCCGTCATCCGCACTGACGACGGCATGCCACGGCTTGAACCTGTCATGTCCTCCAGAGGCTCCAGTGACAAAGGCTTGGTCCCCAGCTGGGGATGCTGCTGAGACAGGGTTACCTAAGAGATGATTCTATATGACCTTAGAGTGAGGGGCCCAGCTTTCCCAGTGACTTCATCTATCAACTGGCTGATGTACAACTGCATAGACTGTTAGAAGGTGGAGCCTGGCCTGAGCACTGTGCAGGTCTCTCCAAGGGGCAGTCTTCACCCTGAACTTCCTCTGTCCTTCCTCCTTCCTGGCTAACACGACATGCACAGTCTTGCTCTACCTTGAGCCCCTCCCAGAATGCTTTGCCTCACCTTCTGCTCCAAAGCAGTTGAAACCACAAGCTAAAAGAAATCTTTTCCTTCAGATATTTTGTAACCAACTGACTTCAATCCATATTTGCAACCCCTGTTGAAAAATAGCACCTGCAGTCCTTCCTTCTGCTTGCCACAGGCTGTGTTTTTGTTGTTGTTGCTGGGATTTTTTTTTTTTGTTGTTGTTGTTCTTGTTTTTGTTTCCCAGGACAGAGTTTCTCTGTGTAGCCCTGGCTGTCCTGGACTCTCTTTGTAGACTAGGCTGGCCTCGAACTCACAGCGATCCGCCTGCCTCTGCCTCCAGAGTGCTGGGATTAAAGGCGTGCGCCACCGCTGTTGGCCAGGCTGTGTTCTTACAGTGACTGTATAGAAAGAGGAGGCAGAATAAACCTACTCCGTGCACACCTCATCCTAGGCCATTGTGCCTGGTCTGTATTGTGAATGAGGAGACATGGGGGGGCGGAAACAGCATCTACAGGAACCTGCCCTGTGCCAGGTACTTCTTGTAGATGGATGCTTTTCATGGCCATTTATGGTTCAGTTGTGGAATATCCCTTACAGGCTCAGGGGTTAGAACGACAATTGGTTCCCAGTTGGTGGAAATGTTTTGCGAACCTTGGGAAGGTGTGGCCTAGCTGGAGGAAGTGGTTTGATAGACAGGGACAGCAACACCGCAGGCACTGGCCGAGCCTTGCTTTTGGCCAAGTGCTCTGCTGATGTACCAAGATGTTATAGCAACAGCCAACCGACAGCACACAAACATTCCGTTTTCTCTCTGCCCTCCAGCCTGGGCTATTTTCATATTATTATTTAGATTTGAGCCATGCATATGTATCATCTCCTCCACAAAACATAGCACCACAGAATGAAATTTAAATTTTAATGAAAGGGCTGGAGGCACAGCTCAGTTGTTAAGAGGGCTTGCTGCTCTTACAAAGGACCCGAGTTTAGTTCCCACTACCCACCCGTGTCAGGCAGCTCACAGCCACTTGTAACACCAGCTGCAGGGGATCTGACACTCTCTTCTGGCCTCCGAGTGTACCTTTATTCACCTGTACATACCTACACATGGACGTGCACATAATTAAAAGTTAAAGCAAACAAACAAAGACTTTAACTTTTTTAAGTCTGCTTGAGCAACTATGGGGCATGTATTGCTAAGAGTAAAGTCTTCCCTGAGTGCTCACTGACTTCCTGCTATTAGCTAGACAGGGATATGGAAGTCACCAAGGGTCATCTCGACTTGGTTGCTTGGGAGCACGGAACTAAGCCAACGCTTAGCTCTGAGCCCTCTGTGTATGTAGATCTCTAGCAAACTCTCCCACGGTTTCAGCCCGTACTTAGAATTGCTACAACCCACTCTAATGCGTTGTAAGGCTTGCTACCCTTCCAAGGGACCTAGGTGTAGTTCACAGTGCTCGCATTGAGTGGCTCACAGCCACCTGTAACCTCAGCTCCAAAGGATCCATCTGGACTCTGGCACCTGCACTCACCAAATTAAACCTTTTAAAAAATAGTATATATGCAAGTGCCTATTGTGACGTTTTTACTTGTAGATAGCCTTTGATTCCGTGGTTATATTCCTCTAGCAGTGTGTCCTCCAGAAGCACCTGAGAAGTGCGACACATTACCTGTCCACTAGAAACAGCAGCTAAAAATTACAGGGAAACTGAATGTCCATCCGCAGGGTGCGGCCAGGTCCTGTTGCAGGATTACAGGGTAAGGTGTCCCAGGCCGGCCTTACATCCCTCATTCTCCTGTCTCTGTTTCCTCTGAGCGCTGGGATTGTAGGTGTGCTCCGCCATGCCTCAACTATGCGGCACTAGGGGGTGAAACCCAGGGCTTCCTGGGTGCTAAGCAAGGACACTGTACCTCCTGACCTGCCTGGTGAAGTGCAGCCTGCTAAACCGTTCAGTAACTAAAAAGAACAACATCTCCCTCTGCTTCCTGTTGCTATGACAAATCCCCAGACTCGGTAACCTGTGAGGAGCAGACGTGTATTTGGCTCAGTGTTCTGAGGACCGTGCAATCCAAGACCATCCTCTTGGCTTTGGGGAGTCCATCTTGCTATGCTATGACATGGTGGCACAAGGCAAGGGTGCTGGGCTGGGTTCTCTTTCCCCTTTACAAGGCCAGCATGGGGTCCCACCCTTTCTTCTGACCTCATCTGATCCCAACTACTTCCTTCAAAGGTCATTAACATACGAAGTCAGGGATTGCATTTCCAACACAGGAAAACTTGTGGGACATAGTCACCATAGTGAGCTAGCTACAGTTACTGGCAGAGAGAAGCCACTTTCAAGCTGGTCCACCCTCAGGATCTTTTCTCTTTGTTGTATGTATGTGTCTATGTTTTTAACATTTACTTATTTTCTTATTGATTTGTGTATGTGTTTATGTGTGTGGGCACATACACCATAGAGTGCATGTGGAGGTCAGAGGTCAGTGTTTTCCTTCTACCAAGGAAGTTTGTAGGATCAAACTCAGGTCATCAAGCAAGGCAGAAAGTGCCTTTCCCCGCTAATCCATCTCACTTAGAACTTAAGGACCTTTCACACTCTTTTTAAAGCTATTTTTATTATTATTATTATTATTATTATTATTATCATCATCATTATTAATTTATAACCTATGGATTCCAATTTGTACTGTCTGTATCCTTCTAGGTACAGGCCATCCACTGGGGCACGGCCCACCTATCAAGAGCACATGCCTTTAATCTCAGCACTTGGGAGGCAGAGGCAGGTGGATTGCTGTGAGTTCGAGGCCAGCCTGGTCTACAAAGTGAGTCTAGGACAGCCAAAGCTACACAGAGAAACCCTGTCTCGAAAAACCGGGGGGATGGGGGAGGAGAGAGAGAGAGAGAGGGAGAAAGAGAGAGAGAGAACTTAAAAAAAAACTGACTCCCTGGAAGCTCTTCAGTTGGGGTGGGACCTTTTATTTCCCTCTTTTTTTCATATTCTTGTCACTTATTAAAGATTTCTGTGTGATCTGTTTGGGAAGGTTTTGCCCACTAGCATTTACAATTTTAGAAATGAAAGCCAAGATATGTTCAAAATGTGTATTTATTCAGTGATTTAAAATAACAAATTAATTCTTTACATCTCAACATAAATCACATCTTTCTAAATAAAAGTTAACATCACTTAGTGAGAAAACTGTCACCGTGTCACACTCTTGCAAATGTGTTTTAATCTGTGGCTTCACAGAAGTCAACTGGATTCTCCACTCCGCATCTGCTGCTTCTGCTGAAGTGAAGGAAGAAAGTCTGGCTTCACACAGCCAGGCAGCAGGAAGGGGGAGTTATTTATATTCTTTTTAGGTTGTTGTGGACATTTCCCAGTTTACTTAACTTGACAAGCAGCAGGCTCTCCAAGTTTGGGGACGCTGTGGATTCTAGACTGTATCGTTCTATGAAAGTCTGATGGTTTAATCTCCTGCCTTGAAGGAATCTTTCATATATCCACAATTTTGTAATTCTATGCATGGATTACTGAGTTATATAGAATGAATATTATTAACATGTTTTTAATAATATTAAAAAAGCAGCCCTGGGGAGATGTTTCACGCAGTAGAGTGTTTGTTGTGTCAGGATTTCAGCTCCACCCTCAGCGCTCACGTGAAAGGGTCTATAATTTTTTTCTTTTTCTTTTTTTCCCCTTTGGTCTTTCTTTCCTTCTTTCTTTTTTTTTCTTTTCTTTTCTTTTCTTTTTTTGTTTTTTTGAGACAGGGTTTCTCTGGGTAGCCTTGGCTGTCCTAGACTCACTCTGTAGACTAGGCTGGCCTCAAACTCATATCCATCCACCTGCCTCTGCCTCTCAAGTGCTGGGATTATAGGTGTGCGTGCCACCATGCCTGGCTCAGATTTTTCATTTTTCAAAATAGGGTTTTCCTGTGTAGGCCTGGCTGTCCTGGACTTGCTTTGTAGACCAGGCTGCCCTCAAACTTACAGAGATCCGCCTGCCTCTGCCTCTGCTCCATCATGCCCTGCGTGTCTTTAAATTTTAAAATTGTTTTTGGTTTGGTATTTTTGAATCAGATTTTTTTGTGTAGCCTTGGCTGTCCTGGAACTCACTCTATAGACCAGTCTGGCCTTGAAATTCCTGGAGATCTTCCTGCCTCTACCTTCTGAGTGCTGAGACTAAGGACATGCACCACCACTGCCTGGTTATGAAAATGTTTTTTATACATGAGTATTAAGAAAGAAAAGTCAGGCCAGGTGTGGTGGCGCACACCTTTAATCCCAGCACTCGGGAAGCAGAGGCAGGCAGATCGCTGTGAGTTCGAGGCCAGCCTGGTCTACAGAGTGAGCGGAGGACAGCCAAGGCTACACAGAGAGACCCTGTCTTGAAAAACAAACAAACAAACAAATGGAACAAAAGTCAGTCAGGTGTGGCGGCTAGGAGACAGAGGCAAACAGATCTCTATGAGTTTGAGGCCAGCTTGGTCTACAGAGGGAGTCCAGGACAGCTAGGGCTACACAGAGAAACCCTGTCTCAAACAAAAGAAAAGAAAAGAAAGAAAGAAAACGGAAAAGTCGCACAGGGTGTGGGGTGGGGTGGGGTGCAGGGGTGCTGGGAGACGGCTCAGCAGTTAACAGCACTAGCCGCTCCTCCAGTGGGCAGCGGTTCCGTTCCTAACACCCACATGTGGTGTCCACCCATCTGTGACTCTAGTTCCAACAGGAACTTCTCACCACCAAGGGCAGCCGTACAAGCAGACGAAACACACACGCAAAATGAGTGAATCTAAAGGGAAAAAAATTTCCTGTGATCCTTGAACCCCAGCACTGGGGAGGGAGAGACAGGAAGATACCTGGAGTTTGGTGGCCTGCCAGTCCATAAGCGCCAGGTTCAGGGACAGACTGTTTAAAAAAAAAAAGTGGACAGCAACTGAGAAAGACAATGTTGACCACTGGCCTTCACACACATGTACATACCCAAACCTACACACACACACACACACACACACATACACACAATCACATTTGTTAATATCGTTACTTCTGAGCTGGAAGCTATTTCACTCTGCTGGCTAATTGAAGCTTTGAAATTCTAAATTTTTTTCTTTGAAAGATTGGATTTCAACGTTAGTAATAAACACTGCCAGTTTTCCTTGCAGTGGCAAGCTTATGTTTTATTTATTTATTCATTTCCCCCCTGAGACAGGATTTCTCTGTGTATCCTTGGTTGTCTTATGTAGCCCAGGATAGCCTCAAACTGAATATTCAGGGCCAGGACGATGTCCCTGAGTTACTACTTACCACTCTGCCTTCCCTCCAGGCTAGCACTGCTGCCACCAAGGCCCGGTTTATGCAAGGCTGGGTGGAGCTGGCACCCAGGGCTTTCTCATGCATGCTAGGCCAGTGCACTGTACCAACCAGCTACGTCCTCAGCCCAATGTTATTCCTTTTTTGAAGGAGAAAAAAAAAGTTCAAACCTAAACAACCATAGTATATCCGTCAGTGTTACTTTAAATAAAACATGGTGTTCTGCTGCAGCTGGCTTAGACAGGGCTTCCCTGCTGACGGTTCAGAGGATCACCTGTCAGGGGATGTGTTGGGAGCCTTTCCTGCCCGCTCTTGGTAGTGAATACAGTGTTTAGGGATGGAAGCCAGGGCTTTGTGCACGTCAGACAACTCTACCTATGAGTTACATCCCCAGCCCAAGGCCCGGAATCAAACACAGGCACCTCTCTCTCTCTCTCTCTCCATCCCCCCCCCCCCCACCTCAAGACAGGGTTTCTCTGTGTAGCCTTGGCTGTCCTATAAGTCACTCTGTAGACCAGGCTGGCCTTGAACTCAAATCTGTCTGCCTCTGCCTCCTGAGTGCTGGGATTAAAGGTGCATGCCACCACTGGCTGCCTTTTTTCCTTCTCTTGACGTGTTGCCCAGGAGGGCCTAAACTCACCATGCTCCTGCCCCAGCCTCCTGAGTGCTGGGATTACCTGTCTGTGCCTCAACACCCAGCAAACAAAGGGCTTCCTTCAGGAACCTGGAGTCTCTGTTACTGGGTAGTGAGGTGGCACAATGCTTGGTTGGATAGCTGGTGCCACTGGCACACACAGTGAGTGACACTTTCAACAGAAGTACAAACATCATATCTGGGGGTGGGGGGGGTGCAAAAAATATCTTTGGGTTTGTTTTATTTTTTGGTTTTTTGAGACAGGGTTTCTCTGTGTAGTCCTGGCTGTCCTGGATCTGTAGACCAGGTAAGCCTAGATCTCAAAGATCTGCCTGCCTCTGCCTCCCAAGTGCTGGGATTCAGGAGTTCAAGGTCACCCTTAGCTACATGGCAAGTTTGAGGCCAACCTGAGCTATGGGAGACCCTTAAAAATTAAATAAACATTTATGTTTTTAGGTTTTAGGGGCACCCCCAAGTGCCAAGAGTATTCGCAGTAGAAAAGATAAGATGGCATCTGCTTCCACGTCATCATACACTTTGCCATCTTATGAATCCTTTACAACGGGTGTGTATTTCTTAAGTAATTAAAAACACTAAAGAAAGAAAAAGGTTAAATTAAAATTAAGTGATAAACAACAATTCCAATGTGCTCAGAGAATTTAACACGCCCCATAGAACTAATTTTATCTTGAAAATATGAAGAGATTAGATACATAAAACAGAGGACTTAAATTATTAAAACAAAACAAAACAAACCCCTCAGCCAGGGAGGAATCGCTCCTCTCCCGCGGTGCTGCAGGAAGGAAGCTGTGCTAAAGGAAGCGTCTACCAGCCCCAGGTGGCCGAAATGAATGACCCACTGATCCTCTCCGAGGCAGTTTAAAGATAAATCTAAGCCACATTCTCTCTGGAGAGCAACAGGATTAGGTGCACAGGAGGATTTGACACTTTCCAATCCCCCCAGCTCCCTGAAGAGAAGCGAGATTGGGACCCATGAACCATATTTAATATTAAGTTTCTCTTCGGTGCTTGCAGCCTCCCGGCTCGGTGGCCTCCTCCCACCGGCTAAACCCAGTCACCTTTGGCTTTTACAGGCTCTAGTGCACTGCTCTTTTCTCCCCTGCCTCCCACCTAAATCTCCCTGTGAAGACCCTGATGTCATCTACACCCTAGCATAAATAAGCCTTCCGCCACCACACTTCCTGCATGTGGCACTGGCTTGTTAGGCTGAGCCCTAAGCAAGGAGCTGAGGCGTCACTCACTCAGCAGCTGACTGGTGGAGAAGGCTCTTCCCTGGACTTCTGCAAAGCTGTTGTCCCTTTGTGTGGGTGACACTAAAGTCAGTGCCCCAGGGTTCTGTAAAGTAATCGGTTGGGCTTGTGACTTTAAGGTGGCCTCCTGTCCCTTGGAACTTTGTGCCTGAGTCCTTTAGGTCTGAGGCATTGTAACTGGGGTTAGGCAGGCAAGAGAGCAGCATCATGGCTGCGGCTTCTAAATCAAGGGAAGATGGAAGTGTCCCATGTGCTCTGGCACTCTGCCCCTCCCCCCTCCCCTTCCTCCAGAGAGAAGATCAAACAAAGAGGGTGTCCAGGGTGGTGGAATGTGGTGTTTGGTTAAAGACCCGGGCTGGCGGTGATTATAGTCGCTGTGGCTGGGGAGACGCCCTGGGGAATGTGGTGGGAGGGATTTCAACCCTTGAGAACGTGTGTGTAGGTGCACACACCCACTCACACCCATATGTGCACACAAGAGCTGCTAAAGCCTGTCTTCAAACCCCACCTCTACCGGAGTGACACCTTCACCCTTCCTCAAGTGGTTTTCATGAATGTGTGCTTTCTCCCAGGAAGCCTGAAAAACCCCATGAAGGCTGGGCAGTGGTGCCGCACGCCTATAATCCCAGCACTCGGGAGGCAGAGGCAGAAGGATCTCTGTGAGTTCGAGGCCAGCCTGGTCTCCAAAACGAGTCCAGGACAGTCAAGGCTACACAGAGAAACCCTGTCTTGGGGGGGGGGGGGATGGGGGAGGAAGAAAAAAAGAAAAGAAATGAAAAACCCCATGCACGTAGGAGCAGACAAGTGCTTGCTTACAGGTCTGTCTTTCCGCAGCTGTGATGTTCTCAAGGCCAGGGTCACAGACATCTCTTCCTCCCCTAAATTTTGCATCGTTCCTAGGTAAGATAGATACTTCCCAAAGCTTTATTGGCTATCCAAATGGGTGATGAAAGGATTGGATTAGCCGGGCAGTGGTGTGGCACTGGCCTTTAATTTCAGCACTCAGGAGAGGCAGGTGGACCTTTGTGAGTACAGGGCCAGCTAGGATCACAAAGTAATACCCTGCTCAAACTAATTAATTAATTTAGTTAACACACCAACTTCCATTTAAGTTTGAAGGTTTACTTTTCCTTTCCCATTTTCGTGTCAGGGTGGCTGCAGCTCCCTCGGGGCTGACTTTCTGAGGGGCGGGGACGTTCAGCTTTTCTGCACATGGTGAATCTTCTCTTCAGAGAAGCATACCACCGGAAAGGCAGTTAAACAAACAAACAAAACGAAGTAGCTGACCCAGCTCCTCCCAGAGCAGCAATCAGATCCTCAGCTCTGTGCCCTAAAGGCCTGTTCGCTGACGCATCCCACAGGCCTGTCCCAGGCTCCAGATCCCAGCACCCAGTGCCTAGCAACAAGAAGGCATCTGGCCCACCAGCCTGCACGTACACACACTCTTATCAGCTTCAGGCCTCACAGGGCATCCCAGGAAGGCTAGAGACAGGCAGTGACATTCTTGTTATCAAAGGGACCTCATCAGGAGCTCACTAACAGACTTCAAGCCTGGAGACGGGAAGGGTTTGGAGGTGGCCCTGGCCTGTGCTGCGTTCCCATGCTAGGGTGTTGGGAAGACCCTGGAGAGCCAGCGAGTCAAACACTTTGGATGAGTTGGTCATGAAAGCAAGTAGCTGAGCAGGGCTTTGGCCAGAGCCAGGATGGATGCCAGGCGGATCTGCAACCCCTCTGCCTTCAGTTTCTCACAGAATACTTGGTCAAATGTAGGAGGTGGGGCAGTGACTGTGCCTCTCTGTAAAGGCACTGGAAACCCAGCTGGTTTGGGACTATGCTTTAATGACTTCCTGGATGTTAGGTCCGGCTGCAGGGTGTGGCTGGCACGGAGACTATATAAACGCAGAGACTATATAAACCAGGCATTTCCCCCTTTTGCCCTTTGTCCCCCTTGCCCTTGTCCCTTTCCAACCTCCCTGCCCTCTCTCCTTCCCTTCCCCCACCCCTGCAAGGCTCCCCGCTTCCCCTGCCCCTCCCAATAAACTTGCATTTATATATTCTAGCTCAGTCTGATTATTTAACCAATCACTCCCATCTGCCATTTCCCTCATCCGACCTTGACTCTGCTGAGTAGCAGCAAGGCCAGGTTTCCAACCTGGTCCTCTTCTTCCTTTCTTTTTTTCCTTCCTTCTTCCTTCCTTCCTTTCTCCTTCCTGCTGTCATTTTAGATGGGGTCTCAGGTATCTCACAGTCTTCACACTCCAAGGATGACCTTGAACTTCTGATCCTCTTGTCTTCAATTCCCAACAGGTCTGTGCCACCACGCCCAGTTTATACAGTGCTGGAGACGGAACCCAGGGCTTTGTGTGTGCCAGGCAAGCCCTCCACCCACTGAGCCACATCCCCAGTCCTACCTCTGAGCCCTTGTGTTGGCCACCTTATTGCTATGACAAAACGCCTGAGAGAAATGACAGGGAAGTCTTGGGTTCATGGTTTCAAAGATTTCAGTGCACAGTCACGCAGCTATTGATTCCTGGCCTGCTGGTGAGGTGGGGGGGTGGGGGTGGGGGGGGTGGCGGGGTGGACAGAGCTGTTCTCCTCCTGGCCACCAGGAGGCAGAGGCACAGAGGACAGAGTTAGGGACAAGGTAGACTCTTCAATGGCACACTAACCGTGACCTATAGCCAGTCTTCATCTTGGTGTCCATTCGGCTATGAATTCATCAGTGAGTCCATTGATGAGAATGGGGCCCGCCTGCTCTGTTCACCTCCTGGTACCCTAACAGCCCTTGATACAGAATACAGAGGCTTCCAAGGGACAGATTTAAATAGTCTTCAAAGCTCATGGTTTGAACCCTCAGTACAGCACTATGGATTGGGAGGGAGTAGTCGTCTTTAGGCCTCTCTTTCTGCTTTTCTCTGGAGTCCCAGACTTCAGTAGTCAAAAGCACTCTTTCTTTTTTCTTTGTTTTTGTTTTTTTCAAGACAGGATTTCTCTGTGTAGCCCAGGCTGTCCCGGAACTAACTCTGTAGACCAGGCTGGCCTTGAACTCAGAGATCCGCCTGCCTCTGCCTCCCAAGTGCTGGGATTAAAGGCGTGCGCCACCACCCCTGGCTCAAAAGCACTCTTGATGGACGAAACGGACAATAGGCCCACTGAAGCTGAAGGAATGGTGATTTAATGTGGGCCCCATTCAGGTCGGGGGTGGGGGGTGGGGGTCAAAGCAGTAAGAAGATTACAAGGTCTAGGCTGGTCAGGGATAGAAGAGACATCGTCTCAAAAACAAAATGGGCAAACAGAAGCAAAACAAGCAGAGAGCAGCAGCAACAAGAAAATAGAACACGAATGCTTAAGATAACTGTCCTAATGAGCTGTGTCTCTATCGACGCAATGGCTAATCTCAGTTGTCTATTTGATGAGATTAAAAGTCACCTGGAAGACTGGCTGTGGTCCCGCCTACCATGGGCGGCACCATTCCCTTGGCTGGGATCCTGGACTTTATAAAGAGGAAAAAAGTGAGCAGAACACAAGCGCCCATTGCTCTCTGCTTCTTGACTGTGGATGCAGCGTGACCAGCCACCTCACACTGCTGTGACTTCGAACTTAGAGCCAAGTCAAACCCTTTCTCCCTTAAGTTGCTTTATTAACACCATCAGTTTCTTTGCGTTTTCAACAACAGAACTTTCTTATAGATCTGGATATTAAAAGTGTGAGACCTAAGCTGAGTATAGTGGCGAACACCTTTAGTTCTAGCACTCCGGGCAGAAGAAGCAGGCAATCACTGTGAGTTCGAGGCCAGCCTGGTCTACAAAGCAGGTCCAAGACAGCCAAGGCCACACAGAGATACCTTCTCGAAAAACTGAAAAGAAAAGAAAAGAAAAAAAGTTTGAGACCTGGATACCAGAGTGGTTGGGGTCGGGAAGGAGTTACAGGCTTGCTAATTCTGTTCATCCTACATTGTAGAAAGAGAGCTAGTGCACTCCTCGGGTCCTTTTTCTGTTTTGCTTCCATTACATGCTTATTTTTTTTCTCGTGTGTGTGTGTGTGGGGGGGGTGTTGCTGTGCACATGTCACTGTGTGCCTGTGGGGACCAGAGGACAACTTGCAGGAACCAGTCCTTTCTTTGTACCATGTGGGGCCAGGGGATGAAACCCAGGTCATCAGTCTTGCGGTGAGTGCCATATTCCCCACTGTTTTCATTTTCTGGTATAAGGGTTTATGTGGCCCAGGCTTGATGTGGATTGGTCTGGTGCACTGTGTGTTCAGATGCTGATTTCTGTGCCTGAGATCTGGCTGCAGTCCCGACATGGGCATTGTCATTTCTATGAAGACTCTCCTGTATTAGTGCTGTGTAAATATTGCTCCCCACTTATTTCTCATTGTTTTAATAAAGAAGCTGAGAGCCAATGACTGGGCAGTGGAGGCGGGGAGGCTGGACTTCCATTCCCAGTCAAGGGGTCTCAGGTAGGGACCACGAGGCAGGAGAAGAGGGAGAGAAAGGATGATGCCATTGAGCACTGACCTGATGGGGCAGAAGCAGCCCAGGCAGGACCAGTATGGCAAGTAACTTGGGACGTGTGGCTTGTTGAATAAATCTAATAGGTCTCTGTCTCATTATTTGGGAATTAGAGCAGGTGATTAGAAAAGGACCTCTCCCCACCCCCACCCCCATCAATTATACACAATTTTACATGGGCTATAACTCACTAATGTAATCACTCCACTTCTCTGATGGCTAGGGTTACAGGTACGGGACACCACACCTGACTGGGACTCCCTTCCTTTCTAGGATTATTTATTTTATGCTTTTGAGTCTTTTGTCTGCAGGTATGTAAGTGTACTGTGTGTGTGCCTGGTGCCCGAGGAAACCAGGAAAGGGCATCGGGTCCTCTGGAACTGGAGCTACATATGGTTGTGAGCTGCCATGTGGGTGCTGGGAACCAAAACTGGATCTTCTGCAAGGGCAGAAAGTGCTCCTAACCACCAAGCTGTCTCTTCAGCCTCTGCTAGGACCCTGTTTATAAGGGCACATGCCTGACTCCTGAGGGCCCCATCCTCACAGCCTAATTATTTCCTGGAGGTCTCCACTTTGCAGCCCATCCTACTGGGGTAAGGATTTCAACATAAAAGTTTTGTAAACATGCAAACACTTTGACATCATAGAATTGTAATAACATCCTTGACTTGATTTCAAAGTCTTTTTTTTTTTTCCTTTTGGTTAGTTTGAGACTGGACCTTGCTATGTAGCCCCAGCAGGCCTTGAACTCATAGCAACCCTCCTGTCTCAGCTTCCCAAGTGGGCCATGGCACTCACTGAGAGCACAATGATTAACCCTTAACATGCTTAGCTCATAAGAAAAACCCTTATCTTTACACTGTCCAACATGCCAAAAGAGAGAATAAGGCTTTCTATCTTTTTAAACTTTATTATTATTATTATTAGTAGTAGTAGCAGCAGCAGTAGTAGTAATTTTGTGGAGTTAAGGATGCATATGGAGGTTGACAGAGATACAGAATCCATTGGAAAGACACTCTGTCCTCAGACACTAGGTAACACGGGACTGAATAGAGATGGTAAACGTCTCCTGATGCGGTAGCTCATGCCTGTCATCCCAGCACTTGGGAGGCTGAGGCAAGAGGACTGCCATGAACTGAAGGGTAGCTGGGTTACAAAGTGAATTTCAAAAACCTCAGTGGTTAGGTATGGGGCTCTTCAGAAAAGGCCGAAGTCTGGTGTATCCAGATAGCCAACTGAGCTTGGTCTATTACAATGGACTCCCTTTCTCAGTGGGGTTCTCTTTCCACCAGAACTGGGGGAACCTCAGAACCTGTAAGGAGAGTGGCATAGCCCTCAGGGAAGAAGGCCTAACTCTCTTCTGATATAACCTTTTCAGTAAGGAGCCTACCTGTAGATTCCTGAAAATACCCCACCCTACGCTAAGGAGATCCTAACTTTCAGCAAATGACCTATAATTGTACCTGGAAGTTCTTGCGCCCCCCCCCATATGATAATTAAGTACTGGGTTCTCCTTCTTGTGAAAGAACCCCATGCTACTGCCTGTAAATGAGGTGCCGTACCACTACATGTAAGTCAACCTCTAGCCCTAATGAATCAGACACATTCATCCACAAACCCCTCCCCACTGCCCAAGGTTTATAAGTAAAAGTAGGCTGGCTTGCTCTCTCGGGCTCACAACATTTGACCTTCTGTGACTCCATTTCGTCTGGGAACTTGACCTGGGGCTTGACCGCCCATCAAGGCAGCCAAGGTAGCAATGGTGGAGCTGCGTTGGGGGGCCACTGAAGCCCACTTCGTTGCCGCTAGCTTGGTGCAGAGCCCCGGAGAAGCACCGCTGTTGTGCCTGCATCTCACCGGACCTGCCAGCCTGCTAGTTTCGAACATCCGCTTGCTTCTTCCACCATGTGTAGCACAGCAGTCTGACAAAGGGCTGTACCACTTTTGGTATCATCATGGGCTTGTGGAGCTCCGAGTTGCCACTGTCATCTGACACTAGCAGTCACATTCTAAAAGAGCTGAAGTGTAAGACCCAGTGGAAAACTCTTTCCACATCCCAGCATAGTGCACAGGCCTGGCCCTAAAGCACTCTAGCCATTCCTGAGAGAAACGGACCTTTAATCTTGAGATCTGTCTGTTCTCATCTGGAAGCAAGCAACATCTGGACTGATCCACTGGACACGGAAGCCAGGCTGCCTACTAGACCCTGGCCAACAATTAGGAGCATACACTGCCTTGTGAAGGTCCTGCCTTCAGTTCTCAGCCCCACTCAGCAGCTCTGTAACTCTGGTCTAAGGGGATCCAACATCCCAACTCTGTCACACACAGAGTACACACATACATGTAGGCATAAAATACATGTACACATAAAATAAAAATAAAAAATAAATATGTTTTAAGCTGGGTGTGGTAGTGCATACCTCTAATCCCAGGACTTGGGAGGCAGAGGCAGGTGGATCACTATGAGTTCAAGGCCAGCCTGGTCTACAAAATAAGTCCAGGACAGCCAAGACTACACAGAGAAACCCTGTCTTGAAAAACTAAAATATATAAACAAATAATTTTTAGAATAAAAATACTAGGAAAAGAAGAAAACAAACAAACAAACAAAACCCCAAAATCTGTACTGCTCTTGTAGAAGATTTAGTTTCACCCACATCTGGAGCATCACAGCTTCCTGCAGTTTCACTCCAGGGGCCTGAGTGACTTCTGGTTTCACAGTTCACCCATACTCAAGCACACCCCGCCCCCACCGGCCACCATTTACACATACTTCAAATAAAGCAAACCTTTAGGTGAGGTGTGATGGTACACGCTTTAAATCTGGGTACTCAAGAGACAAGTCACAGGCGGATCGCTTTAAGTTCAATGCCAGCCTGATTTGCATAGCAAGTCCCAGGCTTAAGGTTTCCATCAATAAACAAACAAACAAACATAAGAAAGTACCCCACCACAAGTGCATGGTTTAACGGAATCCCCAGGTCCCTGCTTCCTCACCACATCCCCATCTCAGTTTCCAGCAAAAGGAAGCATTCCAACCGCCGGTCCAGCCCAGAGCCGGAGCCCAGAAGTAGCAAGGGCTGTGTGAGCTCTGGGTCCCCACGTACGGTAGCCACGGGCTGAAAGCACGAGGCAAATGAGGACCTGATGACAACAGGCGTGCAAGCGCAGCATTGCTACACCCAGAGTGTACCCATGTCGTCAGAGCTTCATGAGAACCGAATGGGAAAAAGTGTGTTCAGGGTTCAGTAATAGGAACCAAATGTGGCCGCTCGTGGCCTTAATCCCAGTGCTCTGGAGGCAGAGGCAGGCAAGTTCAAGGGCTACATTGTATTCCTCTAGAGCTAACTTTGTCTTTTAAAGCAGGATCTCTCCTGGGACCGAGGCTTGCAGATCAGGCTGTGCTGGCTGGCCAGAGACCCTCAGAGACCCTTTGCCTCTGCCTCCTCAGGATCACAAGTATGTCCTACCATTGTTCCACCACGCCTGGCTTTTTAAAAATTTTTATTTATTTATTTATTTATTTATTTATTTATTTATTTATTTATTCTGTGTGCTGGGGGCAGGGGGAGCAAAACTCTGGTTCTCGTTTTGTATGTCAAGCACTTTGCAGACTGAGTTATTTGCCCAGCTCCACACCTGGTCTTTTTATAGGAACTTTCCTGTGTTTAGAGATGTTGAGCTACACAATTACTTGCAGTGCTATTACAACTGCCTTTGCGATCGGTACAGGGGCATTTTGCCCAGGTCTCTGCCCTAGAGGCATCAAGCTATGCCACAGCCCAGGTGTGGGCAAGCACGTTCCGTGACATTCACCCAACTACATCGCCCCAGGGGACACCGTTCAGAACAAACCCTGTCATTAGGTGACTGTTGTATGACAATAACAGTAGCTATGATGTATGTAATAATTTCTAACTCAAGCTACCCAAAGCTGCTAACTCTGAACCATGTGTCCTGGTTTGAGCTTCTATTGCTCTGACAAAACACAGCCACCAAAAGCAAGTTGGGTGAGGGAAAGGTTTCTTTGGCTTACACTTCCACCTCACTGGTGGAAAAGAGGACAGAAATTTATGCAGGGCAGGAACCTGGAGGCAGGAGCTGATGCAGAGGCCGTGGAGGGGTGCTGCTTACTGGCTTGCTCCTTAGAGCTTGCTCAGCCTGCTTTCTTATAGCACCCAGGGCCACCAGCCCAGGGATGGCACCACCCACAATGGGCTATACCCCGCCCCATTGTTTACTAAGTAATAAAATGCCTTAAGCCAGATATCGTTGTACACCCCTTTAATCCCAGCACTTTGGCAGCAGAGGCAGGCAGATCTCTGTGAGTTTGAGGCCAACCTGGTCTATAAATTGAGTCTAGGACAGCCAGAGCTACACAGAGAAACCCTGTTTCAAAAAACAAAACAAAACAAACAGCTTTATAGCCTAATCTTATAGAGGCATTTTTCTCAATCAAGGGTCCCTCAGATCAGATGACCATAGATTGTCAAGTTGACCCAAGTCTAGCCAGCACACCATGTTTGAGCCATGAATATATCAGTTTTCTACAGCTTAATCTGACTAGCACAATTAAAAAGCATAGAAGATGGTCCAGCAGTTAAGAACACTTGCAGTTCTCGCAAAGGACTGGGGTTCCACTCCTAGCATCTGCATAGCAGCTAATAAAGCACCCCAAAGCCCAGTTCCAGGGGATCTGACACCCTCTTCTGGCCTCCTCAAGCACTTGACAAATACATAGTACACAGACAGGCCTGCATGCAAAATACTCGTGTACATAAAAATAAACATTTTCTTCCCCCCGACCCCCAGGGCTTCTTTGTGTAGCTATGGCTGTCCTGGAACTCGCTCTGTAGACCAGAGTGGTCTTGAACTCACAGAGATATGTGCCTCTGCCTCCCAAGTGCTGAGATTAAAGGCCAGCGGTGTACCAACGCTGCCTAGCTAAACACATGCTTGTTCGCTTTGCTTGCTTGCTTTCTGTTTTTTGAGTTTTTTGTTTTTGTTTTGTTTTTTGTTGTTGTTGTTATTTTTTAATCAATCAGTCAGTAAACCATCCAAGAAAAAGATAATGTAGACAGCTTTTTTAAAGCATTCAGCAAAATTCCAGGGGAGCTTTATTGATTTTCTTGAAATCTAAATATCTTTAAGAGCTGTGTGACCTTTGTACCTCTGCCTTACCATTCTGTAGCCTCAGTTTCCTGAGAGGAGGAGATGGGGGTGAGAAAGGGGAGGTGAGATGCTCTCAAGGGGGCTGCCAGTTCACGAACTCCTGCATGTCAGAGGCCAGCTTCCTGCTCAGTGGGAGCAGTGTCTTTTCCTGTAAGTTGCTGAGCGAGCCCTTCCTGGCCTCTTTTAGAAGCATGGTGGACTTCTAACTTGGGTGTCCCGACTTCAGAGGGTTGCTCTCGCCCCAAACAGAGGAACCACGGAGTGGAAGTCCATCTGTGTTCTCCAGAGGCCCCCCTTAACAGCTTGCCTGTTGCCGAGACTCCACTTTCCACACTCTCATCCTACCCACCCGACTCTTAGACACCCCTCAGAGCGGACAAGCTGATTAGATGTTATATTTCCCTTCGTGCACTTGGGCTTCCCGCTCAGAGGTTTCCGGCTGCTCTTCAGAGTTTCTTTTCGTGAATCCACCCCGGCTCAAAGCCACGAATTCTTGCCGTTCACGCTCTGCTTAGATTAGCTAAGGGCGTTGGCATTTAGAGCCGGACTTCAGCTTTTATCTCAGGCGCCTCAGGACAGCCTCTGCCGCTCCGCTAACGCAGCACCCCGTGGCAGGGCACTATATAGGTTCGTGATGTAGCTATAATTCTGCTTCGTTTTATAATGTTTATTTGGCTCAGAGTCCACCTCATTGTAGGGCTCTTGTATGTCAATCTGGGTAGGAGAAGCAGCCAACTCCCCCCCCCTCCCAGTTTGTCTGCCTGCTTGCCTGCCCTCCTCCCTCCTTCTTTCCCGCCTTCCTTCCTTCCTTTCCTCTTTCTCCTCCCTTCCTCTCTCACTTCCTTCCCTGTAGTGGGAATGGCGAATGCAGAGGCTTTCACTTCTAGTCATACCCTTAGCACTGAGCTGCATCCTAGGCTCACACCCGCAGACGACCCCACGCTGCCTCTCAGCTAAAACAGGGCACTTGTAGTTAGTTCTCCCGAGTGTCTCGGAGCAACACATGGCACCTTAAAAAGCTGACTCGTGTACCCCTTTCTTGTTACCCGGAAATGCCTTCTGAAGATTGAGTGATGGTTCAAGAACATGAGCTGGGCACAGGATACGGACAAAAGGCAAGATATTATCACCGTTTTTCTGGTGGAGGGAGGTGATGAGGAGGTGGGAATTCATAGGACTTCCTGTGTTACCCTAAGAAAGGTCGGCTTAGGGCCTGAGAGTGGCGTCATTGCTGGGATACTGTGTGATTTCAGACTATGATGCGGTTGCCCAGCAGGAACCCTCTAGAGCCACACCCCAGACTCTACATTACAGGCGTGTGTGTGTGTGTGTGTGTGTGTGTGTGTGTGTGTGTGTAGATCAGAGTGTACTTTTATGAGACCATATAGCTAGCTAGGTTGCCTGGCTAGGGAGCCCTAGGGATCTATGACCACCTCCTAAATGCAGGGAATATAGGCACAAAGCACACAATAGGGTTTCTTGCTTTCTTCCTTTGTTTTTATGCGCTCTTTTTTTTTTTTTTTTTTTTTTTTTTTTTTGAGACAGGGCCTCTGTGACTTAGACAGTCCAACATATGACTACATAGAGTCTGTGCAGTAGTAGCTGTCCTGGAGCTCAACATGTAGACCAGGCTAGCCTCCAGTTTCCAGAGATCCTCCTGCCTCTGCCTCCTGAGTACTGAGATTAAAACATACATACCACCACACCTAGGTTGTTTTTCAGTGTGGGGTCTGGGGATTGAACACAGGGCCTTAAGCTTGCAAGCAAGCACTTTGCTGATAGGTCCATCGCCCCAGCCAGGCAAAGTGACTGTCAGTACAGTCAGAGCACATGTTTCAGTGTCACAGGATGTTTTGCAGAAAAGGCTACTTTATTTTTTTAGGATTTATATTATTTTTATTTTACATATATGAGTGTTTGCCTACATATGTGTTATATGCACCATGTGTGTGCCTGATACCCCAAGAGCCAGAAGATGGCACTGGATCTCCTGGAACTGGAGTTACAGACAGTTGTGAGCTGTTATGTAGGTGCTGGGAATCGAACCCAGGTCCTCTGGAAGGGCAGCAAGTGGTCCCAATAGATGAACCTCACTCCAGGCCTGGAAAGACCACTCACTAAAACTCTTCCTCAGAATCTTTTGGAAATACGATTTCCCTTAGACTCTGCCTCGAACTATGACCCACTATTAAATGTGTTTGTGAGCAAGGTAGAAATAAAGTACTGTGGATGTCAGGCCTGGGCCAACGGGAGCAGAAGGAGGCCCTGAAATGTCACGGGGGGTTCTCACCAACCCTCTCAAAGCCCTGTCTTCATCAGCTGGTCACTTGCTGTAAACACAGAATGCCCACAAAGCTTTAAACATCTCACTCTTTATTAAAAACGGACAAGATTACAAAAAGAGTCAAGAAAGTTTCAAATATAAGAAGAAAGAAAAACAAACAGGAAATAGGAACCCTGAGGAGACAAAACCCACCAGGAAGCAGAATAAAACCTACAAATAAATGAAGTTCCACCGTGTTTAATGTCCTCAAAAGATCAAGAGGAGGCACAACGCATTACAGAAAAAGAGCAGAGGCCTAAGAAATACAACCCAGCGGGAAAGAGACCTGAGAAACCAAAAGTAGGGGTCGCCAGAATAAAAACAACTTAAATAGATCAGAAGACACAGTCTAGGAAATTCCTTTAAAAATAGATCAAAAAGAGAAATACAGAAGTTAGAAAATACTTCTTAGGGCTGGCAAGGTGGCTACCAGGTGAAGGCAGGGCTACTACCACACCTGCCAATCTGAGCTCCATCCCAGAGCAAGCCAACTCCCTCAACTGTCTTCTGCCTGCCACAGGCATGCTATGGCAGGCTCAGCCCCCTCTCCCACACACAGACAACATAAATAAATAAATAAATAAATAGATAAATAAATAAAATTTGTTTTAAAATATTTTAAAAATAATTATTCCAAAGGTCTTTAGATCACAGTTAAGAGAGAACAGAGAAAGTCACGAGGAGGAAGTGAGGAAGGAAACAGTACAAAAAAATTTCTCAGAAGAATCTGATGTTCGAACTGAGAGGGTCCACTGTGTGCCTGGCTCACGAACCAGGAGTTAGGCCTTGCCAAGGCACATCATGCTGAAATTCCAGGACACGAAGCACAAATATAAGATCATAAAAAGCTTTTAGAGAAGAAAACATTCCATACCAAAATTTCAGGACTGACAAAATATTAGATACCTAACTATATGCCTGGAAATGTTGAAAACTATAACTTCTAGCCGATGAGTCTACCGAAATTCTAAACTCTATTAAAACTCTAGAGTACTCGGAGGTTAAAGACTTTTTTTTAAATTTTTGATTTATTGAATATTAGAATTTTGTCTCCCCTATACCTTTTCTGTGGAAGCTGCTGACAACTGAGTACAGCAAAATGATGAGGTAAATTGAGGCAGACATGGAACCCAGGAAAAAGAAATTCAGTGTGAAAACAGATCAAGTGCATTTCCGGGATAACAGATTAAAAAAAAAAAAGGTTTAAAATATATCCGAGTGCCCTGTCCACAGTGGAGCAGCCTAGGAGGAGGGGACTTTGGGGGAAAGCCCAGTAGAGCAGTGGCCCTGAAGAGGCGGGGGAAGGGAACAGTGAGGAGGGAGTGGAGAAATGGGGGCTCGGGAGGTGGTGAGGGAACAGCAACTCTGATATACTGTCTGTTTAATTATGTAAAAACTATCTGAGAGGACGGGGAAGTTAAGGAAAATGCAATAAAATAAAATAAAATAAAAGGTAATATGACAGTGTATAACTTGGATGTGTCCCTCAAAGCAGGTGCTGATGGTTTTCCATCTGGAGGTGGCTCTCAGAATGGAGTTCCCCCAGGATGGACTCGGGTCTGAGACCCAGGATAATGTGCGTTGCTCCTCTCTGTGGTGGAGTGCCCTCCTCTGTGTGATCTCACCAGGTATCAGCACTGCATTCTTGAATGTCTCAATTTCTAGGACTGAGCCTTAGGAAAGCCTGTGTCGTTGATAATTCCCCAGTCTGAAACATCTTGTCGTACACAGCAGCAGAGAGCAGACCAAGACAGTGATCAATGTCAGGGCAAAGGAAAGGCCATTTAAGAAAAGAAATGCCAGCCGGGCACAGTGGTGCACACCTGTACTCTCAGCACTCAGAGGCAGAGGCAGGTGGGTCACTGTGAGTTCGAAGCCAGCCTGGCCTACAGAGCGAGTCCAGGACCGCCACGGCTACATAGAGAAACCCTGTCTCAAAACAAACAAAAACAAAACAAAACAAAAAACAAAAAAAGAACTATCACGGATGTCTACTTGACCCTGGGGAACAGTACCTACCTACCCCGTCACTGCCATGCAAACATTGATCATTCATTTACCTGACAATCACCATGTACTCCATGAAGATGCATTATACAGCACACAATTACAGCAGGGAGCTGCCTGTGAAGAATTGTATATGCTTTATCTGCTACAATAGCAAGTCAAACCAAGACTTGAAAACCGTGAAAACGAAGGGCTAGAAATTCAAGCAATGTTTGGAGCAAGTGTCAGCAAACTCCACACCATGGCTTAGCCTCCTTCTGTATGGACACCTCATAGGTCAAGTTTTACTAGGGTGCTGCTGCCCTGTCTTTTGACAGCACGCCCCTAGGACCCACCTATTTCTGCCGCCTTACCCCAGCTCTGGTGGTACAGACACACCCTGCCATGCCCAGCTCTTACCTGGGGCTGGCTACGGAAAATCCGCCCTTCAGGTTTCTGCAGCAAGCCCTTCAATACCCCCCAGGCACCTCTTAGTTCTCACTGCCTCATCTAATCAGCTAGGCTGACCGGTGAGCCCCAGGGATCTTCTCATCTGCTTCTGCAGCAACGCTTAGATCACAAACACAAGGTACCACACCTGGCCTTTTATGTGGGTACTGGTCAGACTCAGATCCTCAAACTTGTCTCAAAAACAACTTTCCATCAACGTTGTCTCCTTAGCATTTAAAAAAAAGTAGAGCATGGTGGGCTGGAAAGATAGCTCAGAGGTTAGGAGCACTGACTGCTCTTCCGAAGGTCCTGAGTTCAATTCCCAGCAACCACATGGCGGCTCACAACCATCTATAATGAGACCTGATGTCCTCTCCTGGCGTGCTGGCAGAATACTGTATACATAACAAATAAATAAATCTTTAAAAAAAAAATAGGGCATGGTGGCACAGGTTTGTAATAGCACTTGGGAGGATCACCCGTTCTATGCCAGCCTGGAAGACACAGTAAGACTTTGCCTCAAAATGAAGAGTTTTGTTGTTGTTAAGTTTCCAAGACAGGGTTTCTCTGTGTAGCCCTGGCTATCCTGGAACTCACTTTATTTACCAGGCTGACCTCAAACTCACAGAGGTCTGTCTGCGTGCCACTGCCTCCTGAGTGCTGAGATTAAAGACGTGCACGACCATACCTGGCACAATTAAAATATAAAAATTATATTTGGAAAAAAATCCAGGTGTGGTGGCGCATGCCTTTAATCCCAGCACTTGGGAGGCAGAAGCGGGTAGATTGCTGTGAGCTCAGCCTGGTCTACAGAGAGAGTTCCAAGACAACCAGGCCTGATACACAGAGAAACCCTGTCTCACAAAACCAAAACAAATAAAATAAAATTATGTGCTTTACTATTTTGTTAAAAATAAGCAGCTCTGACTTTTACACAGTTGCTCCGATGAGAGAGCATCAGGGTTGGTACCCGCACCTTGCCCAGCTGTCCCTACTTCCTTGCCAGTTGTCACCCCATACCATCTAAATGAGGCTATGTGAGTCAGAGCAGCTTGGCCAGGGTTCTACAGGCGCTAGACAAGGGACCATAGACCCCAAATTTAGGGGGAACCGGGTTGGCCAGCATCTTGTCGCAAACCACCACCACTGGATGATGTCCACATCACCCATACCCAGTACAATAGCAGAGTGGCTTTGGTGGCTGTGAGCGCCACTCTTGGACTGCCTTACTGTGTAAAATCCAATAGCTCCTTTAATAAGGTGTGACCTACACGAGTTATTTAATGTCTCTATGTCCCACTTTTGTCGTTGATTAAACGAGGGTTAATCACGCCTCTTTATACAGGGCTGAAGCAAGCCTACTTCTGCCAGCATGCATGAACACACTGCACGGTGGCAGAGACACAGTGGCCCAATGAATGTTAGCTATTATTTTTATTAGTCACAGCTGTCATAGATGAAGTCCAGGCAGGGAAAGTGGCATGCACAATGTCACATGCAGATTAGAGCCAGCTAGGACTGGTGCCTGGGACACTCTTCTGTCTCCTGGCAATAATACTGCCTCATGCCTTTTCCTTATGCTTAGATACGGGCAGAGAGCATCTTTGGACAGAAAACACAAGAGCTAACAACAGTGAGGAGTGGGAGGATGAAGACAAAGCAGAAAGTGTTTACTGTGCTGCTCTGTTTTTGTCTGTCTTGTGTGTGTGGGGGGGGGATCGAACCCAGTTCCTTGTGCATGCCAGGCAAGCACTTTACCAACTGAGCCACATCTCCAGCCCTTTTCCTGTGCTTTTAAATGCTTTAAACCACTTAACTGCATTATTAACACAAAGTAAAGAGGCCAACGGGTGGATGAACTGAAAAGCGGGATTAGCAAGGCGCTTCTCATGGTGGGGAACAAATAGGCCAAGAGGCTTGACTTCCAGGCCGCTGCTGATAGCCAGGTGCGAATCACTGTAGCTTTTTAGTAAAAGCAAACTTCGTTTGGGATTTACAAAGTCAACTAACTGTAGGATGGAACATAAGTCAAAGGCTGTTCATTAGTCAAAAATCTTCTCTGGGGCGAGGGACTGGCTTTCCTTGGCCACAGGTGAAGCTAACTTGGAGTGTAATGGAAATTTCCACCTTGGCACCTGGCAAATGAAACCCCTCCCCCCAGACACTTTGCATCCAGCCCCACATTTGGATAACCATTCTGGAAAACATGATTAAGGTTGCAGAAACTTTTTTTTTTCTTTTTTTAATTGGGGACGACAGTGGGGACAGAGTTTGTTTTTCAAGGGAGGGAACTATGTCCCAGAAATAGCTGAGCTTGAGATGGCAGGCGCTGGCAGAGCGCTGCAGGCTCCAGAGCACCGCTCAGGGCTCTGTTGACTTTGGACGGACTGCCTGCACATTGTAAACAATTGCTGAGCCGATTTCCTACCAAGGCGAATGTCTCGTTTGGATGAGGGTCTCCCCCACTCCACCTTCTTTAAAAGGCAGCTTTATCATTTGTTTGCAAAAATGTTCACCCCCCTCTTTTTTTCCCCCTTTGTTCCCTCTGTGGCTCTGGGGGAGGCCAGATGAAGAATTGTTGTGTTTCTTTAATGTGAACTGAACTCCCCACTCTTTTATAAACAGTTCCAGGTCCGTTAGACCAATATTACCCAGCAACAGGGTCTGTTAAGGAATTTTTCCTTGTTGTTAAGCAAGAGTGACTTGAGGTTTGGGTTGGTTTTTTTTTCCCCCCCCTTCTTCCTTCTTCATCCTTGTTTATTACATTTTTAACTACCAACACAATAAAATCTGCACACAGATTGAGAAAGCAATAAAAGCGGGCTCCTAATGTGTTGGCCTGCACGGGTAAATGCTCCTTCTAGACACTGATGGAACAGATTCGTTCTCTTCCATCGTCTCAAGATGTCAGACTGGGAAATGAAACTGGTCTTCTATAAGGAAGAAAGCGTAGGAGGACCGGAGGGAGCTGTGTGGGCTGCTGGCCGGGGAGGAACGGCTGAGAGGCTGGGGGGATGGGCAGCCCACTCTGACAAGCAGCCAGGACTCTAGCGGCTCCGAAAGAAGGAATATTCTGTTCCCGACCACCCAGGGACAAGGCCAGCCACAGAGCAGATGAGGAGTGTGATAGGAGAGCTAACACTGCCTCCAGCTCCGAAAGAGAAAGGAGGAAGGAGGAAGAGAGAGGGAGGGCTGGGGAGGGATGGGGAGGGCTGGGGAGGGTGGGGCAGGCTGTCTTCCAGCTGAAATAGTCCCAGCTGGAAACAGAAGCCACTCTAAGCTGGATAATGGAGGAGAGTTTATTAAAGGCGCTATTGAGGAGGTGTAAACTGGAGAGGGAAGGCTGGGGAAGGGAGGGGGCTGGCCCCAGAGTCTGCTGCAGGCCAGCGCTGTCCCTGAGCCCAGGCAGGAAGATCCTCCTCTGAAGACCCTGAGGCGCACTCAGAGTTCTTTTTTTGTTTGTTTGTTTGTTTAATCAGTCTGTGTGTGTGTGTGTGTCTGTGAATATATGTGCACATGTGTGTGCACACAAGTGTGTGTGTGCCTGTGTGCAAGCCGAGGCCAGAAGGAGATGTTGGGGGTAGATATTTCTCCCTGAACCTCACTGCAGGGCGATGGCCTTTTTATCCCAGCCCCACTCTGAGCGCGGGGACAACATGTGTAGGATTGCCAGCTTCTTACATGAATGTAGGAATCCCAACTCCAGTCCCCACGATTGCTAGAAAGTGCTTCAGCCGCTGAGCCATCCCTCCAGCTCCCAGGGTGTGTGTGTGTGTGTGTGTGTGTGTGTGTGTGTGTGTGTGTGTGTGTGTGTGTGTGTGTGTGTGCATTGAGATGGCCTTTTTTTTTTTTTTTTGGTTTTTCAAGACAGGGTTTCTGTGTAGCCTTGGCTGTCCTGGACTCGCTTTGTAGACCAGGCTGGCCTCGAACACACAGTGATCCTCCTGCCTCTGCCTCCCGAGTGCTGGGAGACACTATCTTGCTATGGAGCAGGATCTGGGTTCTAATTGAATCTCTTGCTGCATCGACTTTCTGAGTGCTGGGATCAAAAACTTACCCCACTGTTCTTGGCTTCTTTCTTACTATTTTTTATTGTTTTGTTTTTTTGTGACAGGATTTCCTGAAACTCAAGTCTGTAGACCAGGCTGGCCTCAAAGTCATAAATCTACTTGCCTCTGCCTCCTAGATGCTGGGATTAAAGGCATGTTTCACCACCACCTGGCTGTTCTTGGTTTCTTATCATTTCTTTTTATCATCTGGAGATACATCACTCTGAAGATACATTGAAATTGCCCAGCATGGTGACGCATGCCTGTAATCCCAGCACTCAGGGAGACAGAGGCATGTGGGTGTAGGTGAGTTCAAAGCCAACCTGGTCTACAAAGCGAGTCCAGAACAGCCAAGGCTACACAGAGAAACCCCTGTCTTGAAAAAAAGAAAGAATGAATGAAAAAAGAAATCGAACAAGCAAGCCAAGTGGTGGTGGCACACACCTTTAATCCCAGCATTCAGGAGACAGATGCAGGTGGATCTCTGAGTTCGAGGCCAGCCTGGTCTACAGAGCTAGTTCCAGGACAGCCAGGGCCACACAGAGAAACTCTGTTTCAACAGAACACAACAACAACCACTAAAATAAATAAATAAAAATGAAAGAAAGAAAATGAGATTAAGCTAACAGATCCCAATTAAGAACTAACACAAACGAGGAACAGCACAAATGTGTAACCCCAGATCACAGGAGACTGATGTAGAGGTGACTGTCACTCACACTGTATTAAAGTGTGTGTGTATATTTGGTTCTTGGTTGCTGAACTGCCAGTGAGCTAAATGCTAACAGGTTCTGGTATTGTCATTGCTATTGATGAGGAATCTCTTGTCTCAATGTTGTATAAAAATTACTCTCTGGTTAATAAAGAACCTGGAAGAGCCCATGAGTGGGCAGAGGAGACAGTGGGCGGGACTTCTGTTTCCAGTCTGTGGGGTCCTGGAAGGGGGGGGTCGGTGGTGGAGGAAGTCAATAGGCCACTAGGAGGTCACCATGGAGGAGTCAGCAATGGGATAAGGATGGAGCAGGCGCAGCCAGGGTGAGACTAGAGGACGGATAACCGGCTGGGAACTGCCCAGTTCTGGTGCTTAAAGCTTATTATAAATGTAACAGGTCCTTGTGTCATATTTGGAAGCTGGAGTGGACACAGGAAAAAAAAACCATTAATCCCTACAGACTGAGGCAGGAGGATCACAAATTCCAGGCAAGTCTGAACTGCACAGTGGTATCCTGTCCCAAAAGAAAGGTCACAAAAACACGATACAGGAGCTCAGTGGCTCAGTGGTTAGGGGTGCTTACCTCTCTTACAGACAACCCAAGTTGTGTTCCCAGCACCCATGTCAGGCAGCTCACATCACCGTACCTCCAGCTCCAGGGGATCTAATTCCCCTTCTGGCTTCTGTGGGCACCCCCACAGGTACACGGTATACGCAGACACATGCAGAGATAAACGTAAATCTTTAAGAAACAAATAAAATATGAGAAATGAGCACTTGGGGTTTTTTGTTTTGTTTTGTTTTGTGTGTTTGTTTGTTTGTTTGTTTGTTTTTGAGACAAGGTTTCTCTGTGTAGCCTTAGCTGTTCTGGACTTGATTTATAGACCAGGCTGGCCTTGAATTCACATCAATCCTCCTGCCTCTGCCACCTGAGTGCTGGGAAAATGAGCACTTGGAAGCAGAGAAGGATGATTGTAAGTTGAGGGGCTAGCCTGAGTTACATATGAGACACTGTCTCAAAAAGAGGACAGGGAAACTCACACCAGAAAATCCTGAGTTATGACCAGGCTGCAGGGAAGCATCCGATCCATCTAAACACAATTACTAGCAATAATTACATTTACCAGGACGCAATGCAACAACGTGTGAGTACTATGGAAAGAAGACTGGGAAAATGTCTCGTTGTCCAGTGGTAATTGAAAATAGGTTAGTATAGGGGCACAGTCAGCAAAGAGCTTGTTGTATAAATATGAGGACATGTGTTCCCAAGCCCAGAACCCACATAAAAGCCAGACATGATGACACACCCCTGTAGTCACCCCTGAGACTCAGGGTAGACACACCCGAGAGTGAGAGATGGGTGGTCTGCTGGTTGGTCAGCTTGGCGAAATTGGTGAGCTCCAAGTCCAGTCAGAGAACCTGTCTCAAAAGCGGAGGTGGTTGATTAAAAAAAAAAAATCTGAGCCAGGCATGGTGGCGCACATCTTTAATCTCAGCACCTGGGAGGCAGAGGCAGGTGGATTGCTGTGAGTTTGAGGCCAGCCTGGTCTACGTAGCAAGTCAAGGACAGCCAAAGGTACACAGAGAAACCCTGTCTTGGAAAAAAAATTTTCTATAATGACTGTTTTTGCCAAACTCTCACACTGTCACACTGCCTTTTAAGTATTTTTTGTTTATTCTCATAGATTTGTGCCGGTGAGAGAAACATGGTTGGAGAAGCTGCTGCTGCTTCTTCTTCTTCTTCTTCTTCTTCTTCTTCTTCTTCTTCTTCTTCTTCTTCTTCTTCTTCTTTTTGTTTTTTGAGACAGGGTTTCTCTTGTAGTTCTGGCTGTCCTGGACTGACTTTGTAGACCAAGCAGGCCTCAAACTCACATCACTGTGCCTGCCTCTGCCTCCCAAGTGCTGGGAATAAAGGCGTGTGCCACCACGGCTGGCTAACATTTACCACTTTTCACCATCGTAAACGTACAGTTCTGGATCATTGAGAGCCGCAGTTTAGTTTCTATATGTGGAGATTTCTGACTACTCTAGGTGCCTCAGTTAAGAGGACTCATACAGCATTTACCTTCTTGCGACTGGCTTACTTCACTCAGCTGGACAGCCTTAAGGCGCACCCATGTTGTGGCTTGGTTTGGCATCTCCTTCTTTTTTAAGGTTGAGTAACACTTCATTCTATGACTAGACCTGCTTTAGCTGATCTGTCTGTTGATAGATGCTTGGACTCCTTCCATCTTTAGGCTACTGCTTGTAAGGTTACCGTGAACTATAACAATAGATGTGCAAATATTTAAGTTTTTGTTTTCATTTAATCTCGTACTCCTAGGATGAACTCGATAGATGGAAGGACCATTTATTTTGAACTTTTGGAGGACTCTCCTGCATTTTAACAGCACCTGCGAAGCAGCTTGGATCATCAGACTTCTATTTCTCTGAGGTGTACATGATATTGTTCATTTTCTCAGTTGATTAAATTAAGAAATAGAGGTTAAATACACTACCTATTGAAAAGATAACAACTAGCAGAGCTGAAAATCATCTCAATAGTCCAAACTGTAGGAAAAAAAAAGATGTATACAAAAAGGTAAAAAACGGAGGGTGAGCAAGATAAAGGAGCTTGCGGCCAAACCTCACAACATGAGTTCAGTCCCTGGGGCGCACTGTAGAAGGGGGGCACCCACTCCCATAAGTTAACCACTGACTTCCACATGCATGTATGTGAGTGTATGTGAGTGTGTGTGCTTGTGCCCACACGAGTGCACAAATACCCACATATATGCAAACAAACAAATCAACGTGCATGTCTGTGACACCAAAGAAGACAGAAGCACACTTGTTCTGTGCAGTTTCAGTTGTCCACGTGACACGCCTGAGAAGAGGGAACCTTGGCTGAGGAATGGCGCCCACCAGCTTGGCTCCTGGGTCTATCTGGGAGGCATTTTCTTAATTGCCGTCTGATGTCGGGGAGGGAGCTCAGCCCACTGTGGGTGATGCCATCCCTAGGTAGATGAGCCTGGAATAAGTGTAAGAAAGGTAACCGAGGGTGGCAGGAGGCAGCAGGAAGCAAGCAGCCTTCCTCCGTGGTCTCCGCTTCAGCTCTGCCTTGGGCGTGTTCCTCCCACTGGTTGCTCTGGTCAGGTTTCTTATCATAGCAACAGAGAGCAAACCGGAGCAACACTTAGCTTGTTCTGAGCACGAGTAAAGCTGATATAAACACACTTTGTAAAGGAAAATGAAAACCAGTTATGTTACTATTATCAAGAGACACAAAGCAAAGAAGCCGGGAAGGCTGAAATTAATGGAAGAGCCAACACATTGCAGACAGATTTAAACAAACAAACAAACAAACAAAAAAGTGAACAAGAGCCAATGAATAGTAACAGGCTCACGGGGTGAGTGCAGTTCACGGTAACTTATGCTACATTTTATGAATAACTAGAAGAGAGCTCAAAGGCTCCAAACACAAAGTAACAATGAGGAGAGAGAAGCAGTAATTATCCCGAGTTGATAGGTACACATTGTATGTATGCACTGAGCTAGCACACTTGGAGGCTGGAGAGATGGCTCAGCAGTTAAGAGCACATCCTGCTCCGGCAGAGGACCCGAGTGTAATGGACTGTCAAATGCCAGCAACTTGTTTATTGTGATCTTTACTCTGTGTGCCTGCTATAGGGCAGCGGGTTCAGAAGGCAGAGGCAATAGCTACGGCAATCTCGAGTTCTACCTAAGATATTTTGAGTGTGTGTTTCATTGTCGATTTTTGTTTTTTTGAGATAGGATTTCACAAAACCAGCCTCTCAGCTTCCTAAGTGCTGGGATTGCAATAGTGGGCCGTGTGTGTGTGTGTGTGTGTGTGTGTGTGTGTGTGTGTGTGTGTTACATTTATATACTTTTTTGAAAAGTATGTGGGGGAGGGGCTACAGAGATGGCTCAGTGGATAAGAGGGCTTGCTGCTCTTTCAGAGAATCTACTTTCAGTTCCCAGAACCCATTATCAGTTGGTTTACTGTCTTCTGTAACTCCACCTCTAGGGCAATCAGATACCCTCTTCTGGTCTCTTCAGGTATTGCACAAACATGGTGACAAAGATAGGCAGCCGCATACACCTACTTGCAAAAATAAATGAACTATGCCCTTGAAAACATGATAAGTGCGAAGAATATGGACAGAAAAGGACACTTAACTGCAGACTCCACCTTTATGAGCCACCTAGACAGGCAGGCTCATAGAGAGGGCAGACTAGCAGTTGCCTGGGCAGAGGCAGGGAAGGACAGGAAGAGCTTAGTGGCTCTGAGGTTTCCTTCTGGGTTGGTGGAAATGTTCTGCGTCTAGTTAGTGGAGATTTTCAAGCAAACCCAGAAAGCACCACATACCGCAGAAAGCTGCACTATAAAATGGCTTTATAGTTTATTTATTTCTACATGGATTTATTTACCTTTGTGTCAGCATGTGTGTGGGAGCACTGCACAGCACATGTGTGGGGGTCAGAGGACAACTTGCAGGGGTTGGTTCTCTTCCTCTGTCATGTGGGTCCTGGACAGTGAGCTCAGGTCCACAGGCTCCAGCACACAGCGCCCTTACTGAGCCACCTCACTGGCCCTGCAGGATGGTCTTAGCTGACACATTTTATGTTATGTATATTTAACCACTATGAAAACCAAATCTTTGAGAAGAGCGATTTATGTTTCTGTTAAGGGTTGACTGGATGATTCAGACAGAACCTTCCTCTGAGGACAATTAGAAAAACCTGGACAAACTAGGAAAACTCCTGACTGGCAGCCTGGAGAGCAATCAAGCCCAGAGATGAGAAATCCCGCCCAAGGTCAGAAGGAGAGTGAGGCTGTGTAGCTCCTGTTTCCAGCAAGTCAGTCTCTTAGCTCAAGTGCAATAGCTGCCCGACAGGCCAGAAGGCAACTTATTGCTGTGACCCAGGCTAGAGGGGTAGCTCAGTGGTTATGAGTGCTTGCTGTTCTTGCGGTGGACCCAGGTTCAGTTCCCAGCACCTGCCTTTGGGGCTCCACCTACCCCTGCAGCCAGTGCAACCTAAGGGGAGAAAGCAGGGAGCAGAACAGGCCAGTGGCAAGAAAGCAGGCTTCACTGAGGAGCTATTTTAATTGGGGGGAAGGGGTAGAGGCTTTTGGGGTGAGTGTCTATCATTGGCTGGGGCTAAGGTGCTGGCGGTGCCTTATTTGCCTAAAGAGAAATGCCAGGTGTTTGCTGGATATGATCTTATAAGAAGAGGGAAAGTTTAACCTGGCTGTGACTAGGGGACCTCTTCTGGCGAGGGCAAAGGTGGGGGTACAGGGTTATGAGTAAGCTGGGACATACAGGCCCGGGGCAGGAGAGAGAGTGGCCCTCACTTGTATAACTCTAGAGATGAGACTTCTAGAGCTGGAGAGGACTGACGGGACTCCTGTTTCAGACCGGCTCCCGCTGGTTCTACAGTACCCCTGCCCTACAAGCACCCATGTCTTGTGGCTAACAACTGCTTGTAACCCCAGACCCTCGGGATTTCTGACATAAACATCTAAAAATTATAACTAGGAATTATCTAGGCTGAGCTTGTGGAATGCCTGTCTCTCGGGTCACCACATCAAGAAGAAAAAAAGAGAGAGGACGTTGGGAAGAAAGAAAAACACTCAATACTTTTCCTACTCGGTGGCTTATTCCCATCCTCAGAGCCACTCAGTGTTTTCTCCAAATCCTACTTCTTGCATTCACCACATAGCAGAGGAATCTGCCCAGTGGAGATACGTGCGTGGTGCTCCCTAAGCTTGCTGTGGACACGCATCAAAAAAGCCTGGGAGCCAGTGGGTATGGATGCTTGCCCAGTGTCTTAAACAACCTGTGTCTTGATGGTTCATTCCAGTGTTTTTTAGAGCTGTGCGTCGAATCCCAGCACCCAGGAGGCTGAGGCAGGAGGAGCTCAAGACCAGGGTTAGCCTAGGCTACTTAGTAAGTCCTTGCCTCAAAAATACTGAAACAAGAGATTATAGAAATGGCTCATCAGACACACACACACACACACACACACACACAGTTTGAATGAGAAGTGGTCCTCATGGTCCTGGGCATTCGAATGTTTAGTTGCCAGTTGATGACACTGGATGGGGAGGTGTAGGTGCTGCCGCCCTCCTGGAGGAAGTACGTCACTGGCTTTGAGATTAAAAGCCTGGTGCCATTTCTGGTTTGCTCTCTGCTTCATGCTTGTGTTCAAGATGCGGGTTCTTAGCTTTTGCTCCTGCTGCCGTGCTTGCCACCAGAATGGATTCTTATCCCTCTAGAACCATAAGCCAAAACAAATTCTTTCTTGGTCATTGGTGTTTTATCCCAGCAACAGAAAAATAACACACACACACACACACACACACACACACACACACACACACACACACACTAAAAAACAAAACAAAGCCAGGCAGTGGTGGTTCACACCTTTAATCCCAGCACTCCAGAGGCAAAGACAGGCAGATCTCTGAGTTCAAGGCCAGCTTGGTATTACACAGTGAGTTCCAGGACAGCCAGGGCTATGCAGAGAAAAACTCTTGAAAATCCAAAAACAAACAAACAAACAAACAAACAAACAAAAACCCCATTTACTAGCCCATCACTGAGGAAGTTCCTATCCTTGCCCATTGTTAGCACTTAGGCGTTGGAAGTACATTCCTTACTCTGAATAAGTGAAACTTAGAAAGATAAAATTAATACAGTTCCCATTCTTTTCTCATACCCTGGGCATTTGATTCTCCCACCAGGCATGCGAAGGCCAGTTCAGATTGAGTGCCCGCTCCTTTCAGAGCCCGTTTGTAGTCTTGGCGACCCCAACATCAGTCCTATTTGCCAGCCATGGTGAAAGCCTTGTCCCAGGACTCAGCCCCACAGCATCCACACCTCTGTCTCTCTTGCTGAAAGACAGATCAGTACGTACTGGTGTTTTGTTCGCTGTGTGTACAGAAGAAGGCTGTCTAAGCTCAGCCCGTCTGTGTTGTACAGCTGCCCAGTGTCCCCTCCCTCCCTGGACCCACCAAGCTCCCTCAGCAGCATGTCCACCCCTGCTCGGTAATGACCTCACTCTGACGCACTGCTGAGGCCCCACTAGCTGAGTTTTCTGAGATTCTGGACCTATGTAGCATTTGGTAATTATTGGGTCAAACTGATGGCCAAGATGCTTATGCTTCTCTTGCCCCCAGAATTTTTGAGGGGCTGGGGGGTGGGTTTGAGACAGGGTTTCTCTGTGTATAGCCTTGGCTGTCCTGGAATCACACGTATATCAGGCTGGCCTTGAACTCACAGAGATCCGCCTGGCCCTGCTCCCCAAGTGCTGGGATTAAAGGAGTGCACCACCATGCCCGGTAAGGATTCATACTTTAAACAACCTTTCTAATCCTTCTATACCCCTCCTGTTCTAACCCAACCCAGGACTAGGTACCACGGACAAGCCTGAGCCCACAGCCCTCTGACATCATAGACCCTGGCCAGTACAGAGGTATGCAACCTTATTTTCCTTCCCATGCCAACCGTAGGTCATTTGCCTAGCATATGTATGGAATCCCAGTGCGCCCCTTCCCCCAAATAAGTAAAATGGATGTGTACCCACTTCCTTTCCCTCTGTACCTTGGCATCCACCAATGGTTCCTCGCAGCATCATTCCTGATATAAAATTCAAGGCCACCCAGCAAACCCTGTGTTCACTGCCATCATTCCAGTCAAATCTCATTCTCCTTCTCTTGCTTTTGTCGCTGGGACCAAATCCAGGGCCAGGTTCACGCTCGGCAATTGCTCCATCATTGAGCAGCACCCCAGCCCCAGCAGGATATCTTTTACAGTGTTGGTCCAGCTGTGGGTACCAGTCCTTGGTTTATTTTGTGGCTGTGACAAATACCTTGACGAAGAGCACCATGGGGGAGAGAAAAGGGTTCAGTTGGCTTACACTTCCAAGTCACAGACCTTCACTGTGGGGAAGTCAAGGCAGGCACTTGAGGCAGCTAGTCACATCCACAGTCAAGAGCAGAGAGAAATGGGTGCATGCTCACTCTCTCCACTCTTACATAGTCTTGAACCCAAATCTAGGAAGGGTACCACCCTCAGTGGGCTGGCTCTTCCCCCATCAGTCAAAATCATTAAGACTACTCCCCGTGGCCGGATGGTAGTGGAGGACTCCTTTAATCCCAGCATTCGGGAGGCAGAGGCAGGTGGATCGCTGTGAGTTCGAGGCCAGCCTGGTCTACAAAGCGAGTCCAAGACAGGCAGGTCTACACAGAGAAACCCTGTCTCAAAAAAACAAACAAACAAAAACAAAACAAAAGACTACTGTCCCACAGGTGTGTGCAGCCAGACTCAGGCAATCCCCCACGAGACCTGTTCTCCTAGGTGATTCTAGGGTGGGTTAACAGTGAAAATGATGGGGCTGGAGAGATGGCTCAGTGGTTAAGAGCACTGTCTGCCCTTCCAAAGGTCCTGAGTTCAATTCCCAGCAACCACATGGTGGCTCACAACAATCTACAATGAAATCTGGTGCCCTATTCTGGCCTGCAGGTGTTATATGCAGGCAGAAAAGTGTATACTAAATAAATAAATCTTAAAAAAAAAACAGTGAAAATGAACCATCACAACTTCCTCCTATAAAAAGGCTTTCCCTTTGCACTTGAATAAAACCCAAGCCTTGGTCTCCTCATCTGTAACATGAGTTGTGGAAGAACTGAATACCACCCAGCCCGGCCCATAACAGGTGCATGCCGAGCAGGTGGCCCTCGCCTTGCCTCCCAGCCTTCTCAATGGCTTCCAGAGAAAGTCCTTTGAAATTACAGTTTTTGGAAACAAGATGTATTTACTTTGTAACTTTGTCTTATTTACTATTATCTCCCTGTTGTTTTGAAACAGGGTCTCTTGTCTTATTTACTATTATCTTCCTGTTGTTTTGAAACAGGGTCTCACTAGGTAGTCCTGGCTGGCCGGGAACTTGTGGCTTTCCTCTGTCTCCCTAGCACTGTGATTACAAGCATGCGCCACCATACCTTAGGACAACTTCACTTGACCTACCTTCCCCCCCACGCCACCCCCTGACTTCCTGCGGACTCCCACACTGGCTTCCAATAGCATTTGGAATACAGCAAGAACTTGTTCTTACAAGCTTTTGCTTGTTCTAGCTCCTAGAATATTCTGCATAGCTCCTACCACAGCTGGTCCTCATGCCACAGTTATCAAGGCTTCAGTCACCTCCTTCAAGGCTAGCCTGAGTCAAATGACGGCACCCCACCATGGCCCTATCCCAGACCGTCACACATCCCAGAAGGCTGGGTTTCCTTTGCAGCTTGGGCCGCAGCCTCCCACAAGCATTTTCTCTCTGTGTCTGTTTTCTGGCTGGATCACATGAGCTCCATTAACTTGCTTTGTGTCTCTATTTGTCCAGTGCTTTAGGCTGTGCCCGACGCACAAAAGCTTCATGGATGAACTTTCACACCGATTTCGTTGCTTTGCCTACCTGCACGCTGTCACTGGGTCCCTTGGCTTCTTGACACTCTCCCAACTCATTTGTTGAGAGCCACCTTGCTTTGTGTTTTGAACTGGGGATACTTGTAAGGGTGGTGCTTAGAACCAGACCCTGTGTTTGAAACTGTGGTCCTGGTGGTCCACACAGCCTAACACCAGAAACGACAGAAAAAAACAAGCCCCAGTAGAGTTCATATCAACACACACTTAGTCACCGTAAAGCTCCACGTGCCTGCTTTGGAGCATGTAGTTAAGTACTCAGAGGCCTTAGCAAGTGTAAGATACCATCAAGTGTAGACCAGGCAGCGGGACAGGTCTATAAGGTCAGAATGGAAAAGACAGCCATCTAAGTGTCTTAGTCACCCTTCTATTGCTGTAGAGAGACACTATGACTAAGACAACTTAAAAAAGAAAGCATTTAGTTAGGGGCTTGCCTACAGTGTCGGTAGTCCGTGACCACACAGCAGAGAGCATAGCAGCCAGGCAGGCAGGCAGGCAGGCAGAAATGGTGTGGGTGCTGTAAGTGGCTGTGAACTTACATCTGACCAGAAAGCCCAAGGCAGAAAGACAGCCAACGGGGCCTGGAAAAGGCTTTTTAAAACTCAAAACCCAGTTCCAGTGACATATCTCTTCACACAAGGCCACACTTCGATTTACTTTTTTTTTTATGTTATTATTTTAATTATGTGCATGTATGTAGGGAGGTATGTGTACATGAATATATCTACAAAGGTCAGAGCTGTGAAATTCCTCCCTGGAGCTGGGGTTATAGGCAGTTGTTTATTTATTTTATGTATGAGTGCTCTATCTGCATGTACACCTGCACACCAGAAGAGGGCACCAGATCACCTTATAGATGGCTGTGAGCCACCATGTGCTTGCTGGAAATTGAACTCAGGACCTCTGGAGGAGCAACCAGTGCTTTTAACCACAGAGCCATCTCCCCAGCCCTATAGGCAGTTGTAATCCACCTGATGTGGGTGCTAGGAATTGAACGCAAGTCCTTAGAAAGAGCTGTGCGTGCTCTTATCCACTGAGCCGTCTCTCCAGCCTAAGGCCACACCTCCTTACCCTTTCCAAACAGTTCCACCAAACATTCAAATATTGGAGCCTGTGGGGGCCATTCTCACTCAAACAGCCCCACTAAGTGTTGACAATAAACTTAAACCTGAGTGTTTAACAGTGAAGAAACCATGACAGGGTCTTATGAAGTAGTTAAAATGATGCCATGATCTATACACTGCTGCAAGTCATTCATAGCATATTTGAAAGAAACAAGCTAGGAAGCATTAACATAAACAAGCACACACACGTTTGTAGACTTTTCACTCATAGGTGTGGCTCTTCCCAGCGGTGCAGAACTCTTCCCTAGCATACACGAAGCCCTGCCTCAATCCCCAGTATTAGGTATGTCCGCTCTCTCAGTGATGCAAATATAGGCCAGATCAGACCAGATTAAAACCAGATACGTGCGGGTTTATCAGGCACTTAGTCCCAGGCAGGTTTGTCAGTCCCAAAGAAGGGAGCTAAGGAAGTCATGTGCCCGACTAAGGCAAGGGGGTTTTATAGATGGAGGTCGTGACATGTAAGCCAGGAGCTGGGACTGTGCCCAACCCAAGTATGGTCAAAAGCTGAGTACCTGGGTGGCACTTACTGGTCACATCAGAATAGTGAGTCCCATCAGCTGTCAGTAATGTGGAGCTGAGCTTTTGGCATCATTCTTTCATTCAAAGTTTTCTCAGTGGGGCTGGGTTGGGAGGAAGAAGGAAGACAGGGTCCCCCCCCCCCCCCCAGTTTGTACAGGGTCTAAGAGGACATCCCTATCACATCTAGCACATAAACCAGGCAGGGTGGCAAATTCCAGCCCTTGGGTGGAGGAGGCAGGAGATCATAAGTTCAAAGACCAGAGTTCAAGACCAGCCTGAGCCTCATGAGACCCTGCCTTGAAACAACACGTTTCATTCATAATTGTCAGAAATGGACAGCAAGATGGTGCCACAGGTAAAGGTGCCTACATAACAACCTTTGCTCTGTCCCCGGGGCCTACATGGTAGAAGGTGGAAACTATTCCTGCAGGTTGTCCTCTGACCTCCACACATGCACTAATGGGATACCCACACCTTCATTTTCTTAGGGTTCCTATTGCTGTGGTAAAACACCACGACCTTGGGAGGAAAAAAAAATCAGCTTACAGTTCCACATCAGTCCCTCACAAAGAAGTCAGGGCAGGAACATTGAGGCAGGAGCTGATCACTGGCTTGCCCATTGTGTCTGGCTCAGTTTGCTTTCTTATGACAGCCAGGATCATCAGCCCAGGGGTGGCACCATCCATGATGTCTGGGTCCGTTTATACCAATCATTGATCAGGAATATGTACCACAAGCAAGTCGACCAGTCAATCTGATGGGGGTCTTTTCTCTAATAAGATTCCCTCTTCCAAAATGACTCTAGCCTGTGTCAAGTTGACATAAAAACCAGACAGCACATACATTTAGTTAAATAAATAAATACTAACAAAAATATCATAATTGTCAAAAGTTGTAAACAATTCAAAAGGCGAATTAGTAAACTGTGGTACAATACTATGGAATATAATTATTCAGTTGTAAACAATAAAGGAAAAGACATGAAAGAAACTTAAGAATATATTGCTTAGTGAAGGAAGCTACCCTGAAAAAGTCACATCGGGCATTCTGGAAGAAGAAAAAAACCCACATAGAGATGAACACTTAAGTAAATAAGAAAACCAAGCAAAAACAAACAAACAAAAAACCCACAGTGATGCTGTGGGGCTGTGTCTTATTTTTCTCCCTGACAAAAGCAATTTGAGAGGAAAGGGTGTGCTTTAGCTCACAGTTCAAGGTGGAGAAGTGGAGACAGGGGTCTTGAGGTAGCAGTTCACATAACTTCCACAGCAGTGAGGTAGAGAAAGAGGGGCTCATCTGCTGCCCAGCTCCCTCTGGCCACTTAACACCGCCCAAGATCCCAGCCCACAGTGGGCGGGTCTTCTCACCTCCGTTAAAGAAAGTCAAGATAATCCCCCACAGGCGTGCTCAGAGGCCCATCTTGGGGTAATTCTAGATTTTATCAAGTTGACAATTAAGCCTAACCAGCACAGGCTGAAAGGGGGGACGCTGCAGCTGCCCCGATGGCTGAATCGCATTGCATTTGCCAAAAGCCAGTGCCCTTTCCAGTACAGGTCCTTAAAAGTCTGTAGTCAGTAGAAAGGCAGGGATTCGGTTGATCGTGTTTTAGAAACGCAAACCACCAAACCAGGGGAGCTGGGGATGTTGGGAAAGAGGCCCGTAGGGGAATACTACAAGTTTCTGTTCACCTAAAACTGCTCTGAAAAGTGGATTAAAGGCCAACTGCACAATGGAGGGACCCCATTGTTAAAGCACTTGTGCATGTGGATGGCCTTGCGTACAGGTACGGGCCAAAGCTATTGGAGAGTACAACCAAAACTAATGGTGTCACCTCCAGTGGGATCACAGGAGGTCTCTTGGCAGGCTCTCCTTGTCCTTATTTTTTCAGAACAGGAAGGGCTAGGGGCGGCAGTGCGAGCGGGAGCGAGCGGTGCGCTTGGCTGGGCGCCTGTCCTGGTCAAGCTTCGCTGACCCCGGGGAGGATTCTGCTCATGTAACTGCGTTGTGCATACCCGGGCCGGCGCGGGCGGTCCCCGAAACCCTGCCTCGGGCCCACGATGTTCTCGCGCCCCCCTGCGGGAAGCAGCCACTAAGCCATCACAGCAGAGCTTTTGCTTTTCTGGAATGTTCCCCTCAGTGCAGAAGTGCACTTTGTTCCCGAGTGGGGGAGGGGCAGCAGGACCGGGCTCCAGGGCGCCCTGGGACTTGGAGGGCGGCCAGCTTTCCGTTCCCAGGGTGCCTTCTGGCGGGGGCGGGGAGGTGGGGGCTGTCTGCATCCCAGCTGGGCAGCTGGAGGATACTGGACCCGGCTGGACTCCAGAGACTGCCCTGCCACCCACTAGCTGCAAGCTCTGCACCAGGGGCTTGATTAACTCATCCGCAAAGCAGGGACCTGAATAATGCTGAGAGCACGCACTACATGGCTCTGCCTTAGAGTCCTCTGCACGTACCTTCCTCCCAATATCCCTTTGAAGTAGGTGCTGTTAACGTAATAAGATAATTATACTATTAGTTGGGTAATTCTCCCTGGCTGCCCATACCCTTTGAACATCCGAAGATGCTCTGGTCACAGAAAGGCTGGTCCAGCCTCCTCCCAGTAATAAATTGTGTGCTATTATTTTCACTTTAAAGATGAGGAAAGAGGCGCTAAGGACAGGTAAGTCACCTGTGGAATGGTACAGCTCCCAAGTGGCCATGCAGATAAAAACCCAGGCAGTCCGCTGGAGGGCTTCCAGCTCGCAAACTGCTAACACTGCCTTCCTACAGCTGGCTTCTGGAGGCGGCTTCAGATGTTTATCCAGATAAATGTATTTAGTCAGCCCTTGCAGGCTGGGTGTGGTGGGCGTGCCTGTAATCTCAGCACTCAAGATGCTGATGTAAGAGGAGCATATATAGAGGTCTAGCCTGGGCTACACAGTAAGTGTAAGGCCAGCCTGGGCTGTAAAGTGAGGACTTGTCTCAAAAATATGAAAAGTTTGTACATGGGCAGCTTAGCAGGTATAAGGCTGACTGATGACCAGAGTTCCATCCCAGGAACCCATGATGGGAGAAGAGAACCAACGCCTGCCCTCCACACACACTAATGGAGCTAGTTAGTTAGTTGGTTAGTTAGTTAGCTAGTCTGGAGAAAGTCTCACTGTGTAGATTCGCTGACCTGGGACTTGCTATGTAGGGCAGGGTGGCCTGAAACTCACAGAGGTCTGCCTGCTTATGTATCCCAAGTGCTGCCATTAAAGGAAAATATATTGGAAAATATATACACACTTACAAAATCAAAATAAATAAAGCCATG